>NW_026576150.1:142500-178360 GCF_028641065.1 Leucoraja erinaceus | reverse complement strand
GGTTCATCAGGTCCAGGAACTTGGTCCAGAGCCGGCGGTCACAGTTCATACAAGCGCAGCCCCTGTGAGCCAACGTGGCGAGGAGGAGAAACACAGCAGCCAGATTATTCTGGGACATCTTGACCTCGGCGATGGATGAAAAACCTTCTCGCCTTGTGGGCGGCATCGTCCGGGAACCTCCCCGACGCTCAACAAAGGTCTCCAGGATGTCCCGTCACAAAGACCATCCCACGCCCCGACACAAACATTGGAGACACAGAGAGTGTTGGAGTAACTCAGCGGGTCAGTCAGGCAGCATCTCTGTGGAGAACGTGGACAGGTACAAAGAGCTGGAGTAACTCAGCGGGTCAGACAGCATCTCTGTGGAGAACGTGGACAGGTACAAAGAGCTGGAGTAACTCAGCGGGTCAGTCAGGCAGCATCTCTGTGGAGAACGTGGACAGGTACAAAGAGCTGGAGTAACTCAGCGGGTCAGACAGCATCTCTGTGGAGAACGTGGACAGGTACAAAGAGCTGGAGTAACTCAGCGGGTCAGACATGCAGGATCTCTGTGGAGAACGTGGACAGGTACAAAGAGCTGGAGTAACTCAGCGGGTCAGATATGCAGCATTTCTAGACATTGTGTATATTTAACACCATTTATCCAGTATTTTAAACACCATTTCAAACCGGCTTGGAGGTGCAGAATCGGCCGCTTGCTTTCTACCGGAGACTGGGGCTTCACCATGTTATAGTCCGTGGGCCGGCGATCAGAGCTTTTCTCCGGCGAGGAATCCCAGACTCCGGGAGGGAAAGTGCTCGCTGCCCGCGGGACTACAAGCTCCACACACCGCGGCTCCAGGGTGTTGTACTCCACGAGCCGGCGGTCGGAGCAGTTCTTCTGGCGACCCCTGATGTGATTACGCGATCTGAGCTATAGGAAGCGATCGCGCAGGCTACACGACACAAAGTAGGGTTTCGGCCCGAAAAGTTGCCTATTTCCTTCGCACCATAGATGCTGCTGCACCCGCTGGGTTTTTCCAGCATTTTTGTGTACCTTCGATTTTCCAGCATCTGCAGTTCCTTCTTAAACACATAGTAATAATTGTATTTCTTACCTTTCGTCTTTAGCGGGGAACCTGACGAAAGGTTGCAATAAGTGCTCGGGTGGCGATTCGAGCACTTTATAGCAGAACAGCTCGCTACACTTGTAGATGTAACGTCATGACTGAAGCTCATTCATAAAACCTCATATATTTGATTCCCAAAATGGCGCCAGTAAAATTACCCTCGTGGTCGGCGCTGGGCACTTTCTCCCTCGCTTTGAATTGTGGGAGATCTGGCCGCCATTGCTGTCCGTGCGCCGCTTTGCCGCGACCGCTGAAAACCAGCGCAGAATCACTCCCTGACCCTGGAGCTGGAGTAACTCTTGCTTCTGGTTTCCCGGTCGTCCATAAATATTCTAAATAGAATTTAAACTGGAGGTGGTGGAGGGCTGAACAATAACAGCCTATTGCATTTTATCTGTTAAACACAGAAATTAGGTGCAGGAGTAGGCCATTCGGCCCTTCGAGCCTGCACCGCCATTCAATATGATCATGGCTGATCATCCAACTCAGTATCCCATACCTGCCTTCTCTCCATACCCTCTGATCCCCTTAGCCACAAGGGCCACATCTAACTCCCTCTTAAATATAGCCAATGAACTGGCCTCGACTACCCTCTGCGGCAGAGAGTTCCAGAGATTCACCACTCTCTGTGTGAAAAAAGTTCTTCTCATCTCGGTTTTAAAGGATTTCCCCCTTATCCTTAAGCTGTGACCCCTTGTCCTGGACTTACCCAACATCGGGAGCAATCTTCCTGCATCTAGCCTGTCCAACCCCTTAAGAATGTTATAAGTTTCTATAAGATCCCCTCCTAAATTCTAGAGAGTATAAAACCAAGTCTATCCAGTCTTTCTTCATAAGACAGTCCTGACATCCCAGGAATCAGTCTGGTGAACCTTCTCTGCACTCCCTCTATGGCAATAATGTCCTTCCTCAGATTTGGAGACCAAAACTGTACGCAATACTCCAGGTGTGGTCTCACCAAGACCCTGTACAACTGCAGTAGAACCTCCCTGCTCCTATACTCAAATCCTTTCGCTACGAAAGCTAACATACCATTCGCTTTCTTCACTGCCTGCTGCACCTGCATGCCTACTTTCAATGACTGGTGTACCATGACACCCAGGTCTCGCTGCATCTCCCCTTTTCCTAGTCGGCCACCATTTAGATAATGTTTATTTATGGTGTATATACAGTGGCTTGCAAAAGTTTTCATATCCATATAACCATATAACAATTACAGCACGGAAACAGGCCATCTCGGCCCTACAAGTCCGTGCCGACACAACTTTTTTTCCCTTAGTCCCACCTGCCTGCACTCATACCATAACCCTCCATTCCCTTCTCATCCATATGCCTATCCAATTTAATTTTAAATGATACCAACGAACCTGCCTCCACAACCTTTTTTCCCTTAGTCCCACCTGCCTGCACTCATACCATAACCCTCCATTCCCTTCTCATCCATATGCCTATCCAATTTATTTTTAAATGATACCAACGAACCTGCCTCCACCACTTCCACTGGAAGCTCATTCCACACCGCTACCACTCTCTGAGTAAAGATCCCTTGAACTTTTCCACATTTTATCACGTTATAACCACAAACGTAAATGTATTTTATTGGAATGTTATGTGATAGACCAACACAAAGTGGCGCATAATTGTGAAGTGGAAGGAAAATGATACATGGTTTTCAAATTTTTTTACAAATAAAAAGTTTAAGGGGTATGAAAACTTTTGCAAGCCACTGTATATGGTCTATGGTATATAAACACACTGAACTTTTATCTCCTGTTCTGTATTATGTTTACATATTCTGTTGTGGTTCAGCAAGCAAGAATGTCATTGTCCTATCTGGGACACATGACGATAAAACTCTTTTGACTCTTGATTTAAGCAAAAAAAGGTTCAGGGGAAAAAAGAGTTACCTTAAATTTAGTCGCGTCTGGTTGGGTAACTGTTGTAGGGTGAAGACTATTCCATGCTTTAATTGTGCGGGGGGACTCCATGGAGCAGCCAGCAACTCTGGATAGAAGAAATTGGGTGACGTTTCGGGTACCTTTCTTTAGACTCCCTCTGGTTTTCATGTTTTTAGTTTAATTTAAAGATACAACGTGGAAACAGGCCCTTCAGACCACCGAGTCCACGCCGACCACCGATCACCCATACATTAATTCTTTCCCAAACATTAACGGAGTAAGTCAAGAGTCAAGAGTGTTTAATTCTCTCACGTCCCAGTTAGAACAATGAAATCCTTACTTGCAGCAGCACAACAGAATATGTAAACATAGTACTCTGTAAACAATGTTATAAACGAGAAAACAAAACGGTGTATAATTATATATGAATATATAACTATATAAATATATATGTGTGTGTGTGTATATATATAATATATATACCCACACACACACACACAATTTCCCTCCTGGGATTAATAACTTTCTCTCGTATAGTATTGTGTGTGTAGGAAGGAACTGCAGATGCTTGTATATTTTATTTGTTTAGAAACATAGAAATTAGGTGCAGGAGTAGGCCATTCGGCCCTTCGAGCCTCCACCGCCATTCAATATGATCATGGCTGATCATCCAACTCAGTATCCCGTACCTGCCTTCTCTCCATACCCCCTGATCCCTTTAGCCACAAGGGTCACATCTAACTCCCTCTTAAATATAGCCAATGAACTGGCCTCAACTACTCTCTGTGGCAGAGAGTTCCAGAGATTCACCACTCTCTGTGTGAAAAAAGTTCTTCTCATCTCGGTTTTAAAGGATTTTCCCCTTATCCTTAAGCTGTGACCCCTTGTCCTGGACTTCCCCAACATCGGGAACAATCTTCCTGCATCTAGCCTGTCCAACCCCTTAAGAATTTTGTAAGTTTTCTATAAGATCCCCTCTCAATCTCCTAAATTCTAGAGAGTATAAACCAAGTCTATCCAGTCTTTCTTCATAAGACAGTCCTGACATCCCATGAATCAGTCTGGTGAACCTTCTCTGCACTCCCTCTATGGCAATAATGTCCTTCCTCAGATTTGGAGACCAAAACTGTACGCAATACTCCAGGTGTGGTCTCACCAAGACCCTGTACAACTGCAGTAGAACCTCCCTGCTCCTATACTCAAATCCTTTTGCAATGAAAGCTAACATACCATTCGCTTTCTTTACTGCCTGCTGCACCTGCATGCCTACCTTCAATGACTAGTGTACCATGACACCCAGGTCTCGCTGCATCTCCCCCTTTCCCAATCGGCCACCATTTAGATAATAGTCTGCTTTCCCGTTTTTGCCACCAAAATGGATAACCCCACATTTATTTTTTAAATATTTTTATTAGAAGCTATGTACCGTCGTATAAACCGTGGCATATAACATAATGCATTTGTGTACAACTTCTTGTTTTAAATTTAACAATAGAAAAATAACAGACGCAAGAAAAGAAGAAAAAAGACGAGATTAAGGAAAGTAGTGATGTGTAGGCCCCGAAAGTTAACAATTAGTAGTTTGTGGATAGATAGAGAGAAAGAGCCCATAGAGATGTGGAAGAAAAGAGAAGACCAGGAAGGAAGAGCAACAAAAATAAATTTAAAAAAGGGGGAAGAGAAGAAGAGAAGAAAAAACAGAACAGAAAAGAAAAGGAATATTATCTACTTTATATCTTTCCACACCCCTCACCCAGTTCTGAAACGGTTAATTACCAGAGTTATGTTGCACCGTATTATACTTGTAATAAATCGATGAAAGGAGACCATATCTTTAAGAATTGTTCTGATTTTCCTGCTAGGACGAATCTCATATCTTCAAGATGTAACATTTTCTTGCAATGTGACAAATAAACCCGTATTGTATTGTATTATATTGTATTCAGAGATGCTTGTGATCCACATTTTAAGCGTTGGGATCGGTGCATTTTTCCTAAATTTGAGTATGTTTTTTTGCCGTTATCAAGCCATAGTTAAGGAAACAATTTTGAAATGAAGTTAGCTCAGAACAGGCTTCCATTGTTCCGAAAATAATAAATTCTGTGTTAGGGTCCAATTTTATTTTAAATAGTTTTGTGAAGATTTCAAAGATTTATTTCCAAAATGTATGAAATTTTATACAAGAGACGAAGGAATGTGCTATAGTTGCATCTTGAGATAGACATTTATCACAGATGTGGGGAAGCATTTGGACAATTTTTATTCAGTTTGGTTTTCGAGTAATGTAGTCTATGTCAGATTTTAAATTGGATTAGGATGTGTCTTACATTAATCGAGAAAATATTTATTCCACCTGTCTTTAGAGATTTGTATAGATAGTTCTTGTTCCCACTCTTCTTCTTATTATATCTGACGAAGGTATCTCTATCTTTAGAATAATATTATACAAGTATGATATTAAATTATTTAATTCCGCCTTTCTGTTCATGCCTTCATCTAGTTGATCTGACATCAGAGTTTCATATTCTTGTGTATGTTTTTTCAAGTAATCTCAAATTTGCAGGTATCTAAAATATTGATTACAGATGCTGGCTTAAATTGAAGTTAGACACAAAAAGCTGGAGTAACTCAACAGGTCAGACAGAATCAGCAAGTCAGGCAGTATCTGTGGAGGGAAATAGACAATCGCCGTTTCTGCTCATGACCCTGCATCTCACTGAAAGTCTATAAAGAGGTGCAAGGGCTAACAAGTGATTGGTGATTGCAGGAGCAGAGGGGTTGATTAGCAGCTAACAGTCGGGTGGACAGGCTGGGGACAGCAACAGGAGCTGGGAGTGATACGTGGAGGAAACAAAGAACTGCAGTATCTGAAAGGAAAATGATGGTGATGAATAAATCAATTAGGAATGGGCTCTGATAGGACCAACAGAGGGAGGGAATGGTTGATCAGTGGGGGGATCCAGTGGATGATGGGAGCTGGTGGTTGATAATGTGTTAACAAGGGTATGTGTGAGAAGGTGGGGGAGAGAAAAAAAGGGACAGAAGGTGTGTCATTTACCTGAAATTGGAAAATGTCAATATTCATGCCATTGGGTTGTAGACTACCTAGGAGTATTATGAAGTGCTGTTCCAATAGTCTGCGTTTGGTGACACATTAGCAATGGTGGTCATTGAGGATAGATAGGACTGTGGGAACTGGAAGGAGATTTAAAATAGCTGGCAACCGTGAGCTCCAGGTGGCCATTGTTGGCAGAGCCCAGGGGCTTGGCAAAGTATTGTATTGTATTGTATTGTATTCTGAAACATTTGTGTGAAAAAATTTTTCACACAGAAAGTGATCGCCCAGCCTGTGTTTGTCTCACTGATGTAGAGGAGGTTCTTCCTCCACTGCATGGATGACTGTATTTTGTAAGTTTCTATAGGATCCCCCCTCAATCTTCTAAATTCTAGCAAGTACTCGGTTTGTACTCGCTAGAATTTAGAAGATTGAGGGGGGATCTTATAGAAACTTACAAAATTCTTAAGGGGTTGGACAGGCTAGATGCAGGAAGATTGTTCCCGATGTTGGGGAAGTCCAGAACAAGAGGTCACAGTTTAAGGATAAGGGGGAAATCATTTAAGACCGAGATGAGGAAAACATTTTTCACACAGAGAGTGGTGAATCTCTGGAATTCTCTGCCATAGAAGGCAGTTGAGGCCAGTTCATTGGCTATATTTAAGAGGGAGTTAGATGTGGCCCTTGTGGCTAAAGGGATCAGGGGGTATGGAGAGAAGGCAGGTACAGGATACTGAGTTGGATGATCAGCCATGATCATATTGAACGGCGGTGCAGGCTCGAAGGGCCGAATGGCCTACTCCTGCACCTATTTTCTATGTTTCTATGTTAATCTCTGGACAAAAGGAAAATATTATGTTTTGGGTTGGGTCTGAAATAGGTTCCTGCACACCTTTTGAATGTGGAAGGAAACAAGAGCGCCCGGAGAAAACCCATGTGATCAAAGGGAAAAGGAGCAAACTCCATACAGATAGCAGCCATATATAGGATCAATTCCGGGCCTCTGGCACTTTTAGGCAGCAACTTTATGGCCAATGTACTGCCCCATAGTCTTGAACTTAACTAAAACATACAGTAGCTGTAATGGGGGACATAGCGTCACTTGGAGATTTAAAACTGAAAATGGATATTTTCATTTTTTTAGTAACCTAAATTATCAACGTATATTTTTGTGCGTGTTGGAAAACAAAATATAGTGGCACAGCTGGTGGACTTGCTGCCTCACACGCCAGGGATCTGTGTTCGATCCTGTCCTCGGGCACGGTCTGTGTTGAATTTGCACATTCTCCCTGGAAGCGTGTGGGTTTCCTCCCACATCCCAAATACGCATTGGCTTTGTAGGTAAACTTGTCTCTGTAAAATTGCCCCTAATGTGTAGGGACAATTTAGGTAGGTAGGCGGCGTGACTCTCGTCAGCAGCGGCCTCTGCAGCCCGTCCGTGTTTTTATTATTTTTTGTCTATGTTTCTATGTAGTTTTTGTTATTTTTTGTTGGGGTGTGTGTGTGGGGGGGGGGGGGGGGGGGGAGGGGGAGGGAGGGGTAACTTTTAAATCTCTCCCTTCACGGGAGACCCGACCTTTTCTTTGTCGGGTCTCCGTTGTCGTTGGGGCTGCAACGAGGAGCGGCCTCCAACAGGAGAAGACCAGGGGCTCTGGTGCCGACGACTGACCTCACCGCGGGTCCCTGGAGGGAGACCGCTTTTCAGGGCTCCTGCAACGGCGACTTCTCCCGCCCGAGTTGCGGGGTTGAAGCGCTCCTGGAGCGGGGCCTCACAGCACTGCCCCGCGTGGCTCGGAATGGCCGCGGGACTCTGCGAGCGCACGCCGGGGGCTCTAACACCAAGACCCGGTGTGCGACCTTGTACCACCCGGCGTGGGTTTAATGGCCGCGGGACAATCGCCATCGCCAGCCGGGGGCTTTGACTTTGACTCTGACATCGGTGGGGGGGGAGAGTGCAGTGGAAAGATAAGTTTTTTGGCCTTCCATCACAGCAATGTGATGGATGTTTATGTAAATTATGTTGTGTCTTGGGTCTATTTGTTTGTAATGTATGGCTGCAGAAACGTCATTTCGTTTGGACCTCAAGGGGTCCAAATGACAAATAAATTGAATTGAATTGAATTGGGAGTGGGTGAGGAAAATGGGATAACAGAACTTGTGTGAATGGGTAGACAAAAATGATGGAGAAACTCAGCGGGTGAGGCAGCATCTATGGAGCGAAGGAAATAGGCAACTTTTGGGTCGAGACCCTTCTTCAGACTGATGTGAGGGTGGGGGGGAATGGAAAGAAGAAAGGAAGAGGTGGAGACAGTGGGCTGTGGGAGAGCTGGGAAGGGGAGGAGAAAGTAGGGACTACCTGAAATTAGAGGTCAATGTTCATACCGCTGGGGTGTAAACTGCCCAAGCGAAATATGAGGTGCTGCTCCTCCAATTTACGGTGGTCCTCACTCTGGCTATGGAAGAGGTCCAGGACAGAAAGGTCAGATTCAGAATGGGAGGGGGAGTTGAAGTGCTGAGCCACAGGGAGATCAGGTTGGTTATTGCGAACCGAGTGGAGGTGTTGGGCGAAGCGATCGCCAAGCCTATGCTTGGTCTCGCCGATGTAGATCAGCTGACATCTAGAGCAGCGGATGCAGATGAGGTTGGAGGAGATGCAGGTGAACCTCTGTCGCACCTGGAATGATGGCTTGGGTCCTTGAATGGAGTCGAGGGGGGGAGGTAAAGGGACAGGTGTAGCATCTCTTGCGGTTGCAAGAGAAAGTGCCAGGAGAGGGGGTAGTTTGGGTGGGAAGGGAAGAATTGACCAGGGAGTTACGGAGGGAGCAGTCTCTGCGGAAAGCCAACAGAGGAGGAGATAGGAAGATATGGCCAATGGTGGGATCCCATTGGTAGACAAAAAATCTGGAGAAAATCAGCGGGTGAGGCAGCATCTGTGGAGCGAAGGAATAGACGGCGTTTCAGGTTGAGACCCTTCTTCAGATTGATGTCGGGGCGAGGGGGGGGGCACGAAAAAGAAAGGAAGAGGCAGAGACAGTAGGCTGTGGGGGAGAGCTGGGAATGGGAGGGGAAGGAGGGAGAAAGCAAGGACTACCTGAAATTAGAGAAGCCAATGTTCATGCCGCTGGGGTGTAAACTACCCATGCAAAATATGAGGTGCTGCTCCTCCAATATGTGGTGGGACTCACTCTGGCCATGGACGAGGCCCAGGACAGAAAGGTCGGATTCGGAATGGGAGGGGGAGTTGAAGTGTTGAGCCACCGGGAGACCAGGTTAGTTATTGCGAACTGAGTGGAGGTGTTGTGCGAAGCGATCGCCAAGCCTGCGCTTGGTCTCACCGAGGATGATCATACGCTGAATAATCCAACCACATTTTTGTTTGGAAGTGGAAAGAAATAATAGAAATTGCATTCATTGCAACGTGTAAAAAGAGTTAAGATACAGTATTATCATTTTGCTGCATGTCATTGTGGTATATATCATGTCTTGATTGGTGAATATGTTTAGTTTGTGACTTTATTTGAAGCAGAAATAATATGTGAATGCTTCATTGAGCATAATTCCGACTGGTAACTATGCACTTCGTCCGAGCACATTATCGCACACGTCATGCAAGCCGTCTGAAATGTAATTTGGCCCAGGTTTCCCGACTGACAACAGAAAAAAATTGTCTCTGCAAGGTGATAATATTTTTGACACTATCATAGGCCTTTCTTACATATGCTGTCACAACGCACTGTAGTCTTTAAACAACTCTTCAGTAATTTTCCTTGCCCTCCATTTCAGAATAATAATGTTTTAAGCCGATAACTCGACACTAGCACTGGCAATAAATAAATTAATTAAAAGGTGCAGCTTTCCAGCCCCTTATGTCATTGGCCACTCTTGGCTGCAAATTGGTGTCAATCTGGTGGACCATCTTCCTCTAGTCGTGGGGGAGGGGCCTCACAGGTAGAACAGCCCAGGGCCTCTCTTCATCTAAATCTGGCCCTGGGGATGAGGGAGGGAGGGAGCGAGCGAGGGAGGGAAAGGAGGGAGTGAGTGAGGGAGTTATGGAGCGAGGAGGGGAGAGGGGGAGAAAGGGGCGGGTGAGGGTGAGAGGGGGAGGGAAAAGAGGGGGAGGGAGGGGGGGGGAGAGGGGGAGGGAGGAGGGGAGCATCGGGTTATTAAACAGATAATTGTACGCTGGGAATAGTCAGGATGTGCTGGAGAGTGGGCATGATTGGGTTTAGGGGGGAAGAAGCTAATTGTGTTCACATGACCCCACGGCTCCCGTCCTTATCAGCATTGACTCTGTCTCTCTCTCTCCCTCCCTTCCATTAGTCTATAGAGACTATGGTTTATACTTTTCAGAAGCTCATGGATTTGATTTACCCCTTCATAACCATATAACAATTACAGCACGGAAACAGGCCATCTCGACCCTTCTAGTCCATGCCGAACACGTATTCTCCCCTAGTCCCATACACCTGCGTTCAGACCATAACCCTCCATACCTTTCCCGTTCATATAACTATCCAATTTATTTTTAAATGATAAAAACGAACCTGCCTCCACCACCTTCACTGGAAGCTCATCCACACAGCCACCACTCTCTGAGTAAAGAAGTTCCCCCTCATGTTACCCCTAAACATCTGTCCCTTAATTCTCAAGTCATGTCTCCTTGTTTGAATCTTCCCTACTCTCAGTGGGAAAAGCTTATCCACGTCAACTCTGTCTATCCCTCTCGTCATTTTAAAGACCTCTATCAAGTCCCCCCTTAACGTTCTGCCCTCCAAAGAATAAAGCCCTAACTTGTTCAACCTTTCTCTGTAACTTAGTTTCTGAAACCCAGGCAACATTCTAGTAAATCTCCTCTGTACTCTCTCTATTTTGTTGACATCCTTCCTATAATTAGGCGACCAAAATTGTACACCATACTCCAAAATTGGCCTCACCAATGCCTTGTACAATTTTAACATTACATCCCAACTTCTATACTCAATGCTCTGATTTATAAAGGGCAGCACACCAAAAGCTTTCTTTACCACCCTATCTACATGAGATTCCACTTTCAGGGAACTGTGCACAGTTATTCCCAGATCCCTCTGTTCACTTGCATTCTTCAATTCCCTACCATTTACCATGTACGTCCTATTTTGATTTGTCCTGCCAAAATGTAGCACCTCACACTTATCAGCATTAAACTCCATCTAACATCTTTCAGCCCACTCTTCCAACTGGCATAAATCTCTCTGTAGACTTCGAAAATCTACTTCATTATCCACAGTCCCACCTATCTTAGTATCATGTGCATCACTTGGTAAGTAAACACAAGCCATTAGTGCCTTCAATAGACACAAAGTGCTGGAGTAACTCAGTGGGTCAGACATGCAGCATCTCTGCGGAGAACGTGGACAGGTACAAAGTGCTGGAGTAACAGAAAAGTTGCATTCCTACGCAGGGAGAGACTGCACACCCCGTTCCACCCCCTCCCCCCCCTCACAAAACACCACTGAAAAACCCCAAAACTAGACTAACCAAACAAAATAAACAACACAAAAAACACAAAACAAACCGGTCTGCCGATGAGCCACTACAGCCAGAGCCGCGCCGCCACTTAGATCCACATCATCAGTGGACTACTATGGACAGATCCATGATGACCCTGAAAACATGCAGATTTTTGTAATATTCAAATTATATTAAAAAATATGCTGCAAAAAGAGTCACAAACTTTTTGGAATTCATATTTTTCAGTATTATTATCAAGGCAAAGAAAGCAGTTCCAATTGTTTGATATTATTTGATATTATTCATGAGAAAAAAATATAATAGATTTAAAACTAATAATAGCTCAAGTGAGGGAATCTTCCAGCGATTTTTCGTTAATAATTAACTAGGCTGAAAAACCTCGATTTGAACAGCCTAGGGAAAAGCGAGTTTTAAACCCGCTCCCCTTGTGACTTGAGAATTAAGGGACTGAAGTTTAGGGGTAACATGAGGGGGAACTTCTTTACTCAGAGAGTGGTGGCTGTGTGGAATGAGCTTCCAGTGAAGGTGGTGGAGGCAGGTTCGTTTTTATCATTTAAAAATAAATTGGATAGTTATATGGACGGGAAGGGAATGTTATGGTCTGAGCGCAGGTATATAGGACTAGGGGAGAATATGTGTTCGGCACGGACTAGAAGGGTCGAGATGGCCTGTTTCCGTGCTGTAATTGTTATATGGTTATATGGTTATTATAAAACCTACCTGAATTTTACAATCTCATTAAAGATATTCCCCCTTTCTCTCTCCCCTCCCCCATCACTCTCCCCCTTCCCTTCTCTCTCTCTCCCCCCACTCACATCCCCCCTCTTTCTGGCGGGTGGGGGGGGGGGGGGGGGAGTGCGAAGATGAAGGTAGGTATGTTGCAAAACGTACCTAAAGCGTCGCTGAAAATCTGTCCCACCCTGTGCGCGATTTTGGCGCCATTTAGTGGGGGGCAGGGTTAAACCGCGATTTTCCCTAGGCTGTTCAAATTGAGGTTTTTCAGCCTAGTTAATTATTAACAAAAAATCGCTGGAAGATTCCCTCACTTGAGCTATTATTAGTTTTAAGGGCTTTATTTAATTGTTATAGTAGGTTAAAAATTAACCTCTAAACCCCCGACCGCCGTCAACGGACCAGATCTCATACAGGGGAAAACGGAAGGTAGACTGTTTATTTTTACGTTAAAAAGGCCTTCTTAGATCCCTTTATACAAAGTTTCATGTTGCGAGTAGCTAATTTTGGGCCCATTATATCCCGCAGTATTTTTCTGGGCATTTGAGGGCACAAATCTACCGCAATGTGAACGTTCTAAACCAGCGCGTTCACAAGATCCCACTAGAAAGCCGAATTAAATGGACTTTAATTTACGGCAATTAAACACTAAATTCCTTCCATTTGGCCTATAAATTAATGTAAATGAGATTTAAAAATCATGTTTTATTGTGAATTATTTGTGAATATTATTTGGACACTTCGGCTATTTAAAAATGTTAATCATTTATTAAGAAATGGATAGATGTTTAATTGAAGTTTGGAATTAGCTACAATTAGGTAACTGGCTAATTATATGCTTTAATTTCACGTCATCCAAGTAAGATTATTTTATATTTGTTTCAGAATGGTTCAATCTATGATAACTGAATATTTCATCCAGTTCTCTTAATTTTTAAGAAAGTTATGGGCTTTTGACTGTCCACGATCACAGCTTTTTTGTTATGTCCATAGAAAATCAATAGGGAACAAGATGCTAATTTCCGAGTATGAAAATGCACCCATACATATGCACACATACATATGCACACATACATATGCACACATACATATGCACACATACAAATGCATATATGGAGAGGGAGAAGGGGGGAGAGGCAGAAGGGGGGAGAGGGAGAAGGGGGAGAGAGGGAGAAGGGGAGAGAGGGAGAAGGGGAGAGAGGGAGAGAGGAGGGAGAAGGGGAAGAGAGGGAGAAGGGGAGAAGGGGGAGAGAGGGAGAAGGGGGAGAGAGTGGGAGAAGGTGGAGAGAGGGAGGGTGGAGAAGGGGAGAGAGAGGAGGGCGGAAGGGGGAGAGAGGGAGAGGGGGGGGGAGAGAGGGAGAGAGGGAGAGAGGGGGGAGGGGGAGAGAGGGAGAAGAGGGAGAAGGGAGAAGGGGGAGAGAGGGAGAAGGGGAGAAGGGGGAGAGGGAGAAGGGAAGGGGGGGAGGGAGAGGGGAGAGTGGAACGATAGCACATTATAACGCGCAGCCGTCCCATTCCGACCAAAGATTATAGAGCAGAGCTCCACTAGTATCTTTGATTGCGGCCGCCGCCACCGAACCCCCCATTGCACCCAAAGATGACAGAGCAGAGTTGTATAATATTTGATTGCACCCTTCTTCATGCCGGGCTTGTAATCTTTGCTTATGATGTCTCGACAATTCGAGGGATATAATGGGTAACAGCCGTCGCCTTCCTTTCCGGACACGAATCTGAGCTCGAAAAATCTCATGGTCACTGGGCCTAATGTCCCCTGCGGGCCATATTGTGTAGACCAATCCCTTACAAGATCAAAACCAAAAACGCACAGAAGTGTTAAAATTATTGTCTTTATTATTGTGGTGAGTAAAGATCTATTAAAAATAAGTCTAATAACTTTCTAATGTACCGACAAACCCAGTTTCCCAATGACCGTTGAGGGGAGAACAGAAAATAACATTTTCACGACAGAATAGTGACTGAAAATAATAATAATATTTTCTCTCACCTTTCGTTTTTATTGGGGAACCTAAAGAATGACAGGTCGGGTTGTCTACATTTACGATTAGAACAATTGATAGCAGAGCAGTGAGATGAATATTTAGATAAGGACGCCATGACATTGTGGGGGGGGGGGTAGCCCAATAAAATGGCGTCAACGATCACACACGTGATACTACGCGTTTTTCGAGAAGTGGTCTATCTTGCTCCTCTATAATCTTTGCACCAAAGATCGTGCCAAAGATCCTATATATACATTTATATAATTTTCATGTATGTGTGTTTATAGAAACATAGAAACATGGTGCAGGAGTAGGCCATTCGGCCCTTCGAGCCTGCACCGCCATTCAATATGATCATGGCTGATCATCCAACTCAGTATCCCGTACCCGCCTTCTCTCCATACCCCCTGATCCCCTTAGCCACAAGGGCCACATCTAACCCCCTCTTAAATATAGCCAATGAACTGTGGCCTCGACTACCCTCTGCGGCAGAGAGTTCCAGAGATTCACCACTCTCTGTGTGAAAAAAGTTCTACTCATCTCGGTTTTAAAGGATTTCCCCCTTATCCTTAAGCTGTGACCCCTTGTCCTGGACTTCCCCAACATCGGGAACAATCTTCCTGCATCTAGCCTGTCCAACCCCTTAAGAATTTTGTAAGTTTCTATAAGAAACCCCCTCAATCTCCTAAATTCTAGAGAGTACAAGCCGAGTCTATCCAGTCTTTCTTCATAGGACAGTCCTGACATCCCAGGAATCAGTCTGGTGAACCTTTCTCTGTCCTCCCTCTATGGCAATAATGTCCTTCCTCAGATTTGGAGACCAAAACTGTACGCAATACTCCAGGTGTGGTCTCACCAAGACCCTGTACAACTGCAGTAGAACCTCCCTGCTCCTATACTCAAACCCTTTTGCAATGAAAGCCAACATACCATTCGCTTTCTTCACTGCCTGCTGCACCTGCATGCCTACCTTCAATGACTGGTGTACCATGACACCCAGGTCTCGCTGCATCTCCCCCTTTCCCAATCGGCCACCATTTAGATAATAAATATAACACACACAATTATATTTCTTCTAATCCAATAATGAACTTTATTTCAGACTAGATAAGACATTAAATAAGAGACATTGTAAATAATAAACATTGTAAACCTCCCCGCAACTTCACACTATAGGATCTTTGGGTTGAACCACAAATGGCACTGATCCCGCCCCGGGCCCACTGCGCACGCGCGGATAGCCGGCACCATCTTGCATCGCTTCCCCAACTGCGCAGGCGCGGGCGGGCGCATTTGTTTGTCCCCCAGCGGCCGGAACCGGTACTGCGGGCAGAGGAGGGGAGGGGAGGAGGAGAGGGGAGGAGAGGGGAGGGGAGGAGAGGGGGAGGGGAGGAGAGGAGAGGAGGGGAGGGGAGGGGAGGAGAGGGGAGGAGAGGAGAGGAGAGGAGAGGGGAGGGGAGGAGAGGAGGGGAGGGAGAGGGGAGGAGAGGAGAGGGGAGGGGAGGAGAGAGAGGGGAGAGGGGAGGGGAGGAGAGGGGAGGAGAGGAGAGGAGAGGAGAGGGGAGGGGAGGGAGAGGAGAGGAGAGGGGAGGGGAGGGGAGGGGAGGGGAGGGGAGGGGAGGGGAGGAGAGGGAGGGGAGGGGAGGAGAGGGGAGGGGGGAGGAGAGGGGAGGGGAGGGGAGGAGAGGGGAGGAGAGGAGAGGAGAGGGGAGGGGAGGAGAGGAGAGGAGAGGGGAGGGGAGGGGAGGGGAGGGGAGGGGAGGGGAGGAGAGGGGAGGGGAGGGGAGGGGAGGGGAGAGGGGGAGGAGGGGGGAGGGGAGGGGAGGGGAGGGAGAGGAGAGGGGAGGGGAGGGGAGGGGAGGGGAGGGGAGGAGAGGGGAGGGGAGGGGAGGGGAGGAGGAGGAGAGGGGAGGGGAGAGGAGGGGAGGGGGGAGGGGAGGGGAGGGGAGGGGAGGAGAGGAGAGGGGAGGGGAGGGGAGGGGAGGGGAGGGGAGGGGAGGGAGGGGAGGAGAGGGGAGGGGAGTAGAGGAGAGGGGAGGGAAGGGGAGGAGAGGGGAGGGGGGGAGGGGAGGGGAGGGGAGAGGAGAGGGGAGAGGGGAGGAGGGGAGGGGAGGGGAGGGGAGGAGGGGAGGGGAGGGGAGGGGAGGGGAGGAGAGGGGAGGAGAGGAGAGGGGAGGGGAGGAGAGGAGAGGGGAGGAGAGGGGAGGAGAGGAGAGGAGAGGAGAGGGGAGGGGAGGGGAGGGGAGGAGAGGAGAGAGAGGGGAGGGGAGGAGGGGGAGGGGAGGAGAGGAGAGGAGAGGGGGAGGGGAGGGGAGGAGAGGAGAGGGGGAGAGGGGAGGGGAGGAGAGGAGAGGGGAGGGGAGGGGAGGGGAGAGGGGAGGGGAGGAGAGGGGAGGAGAGGGGGAGGGGAGGGGAGGGGGGGAGGGGAGGGGGGGGGAGGAGAGGGGAGGGGAGGGGAGGAGAGGGGAGGGGAGGAGAGGGGAGGGGGAGGGGAGGAGGGAGAGGGGAGGAGAGGGGAGGAGAGGAGAGGGGAGGGGAGGAGAGGGGAGGGGGAGGGGAGGAGAGAGAGGGGAGGGGAGGGGAGGAGAGGGGAGGAGAGGGGAGGGGAGGAGAGGGGAGGGGGGGGGAGGAGAGGGGAGGGGGAGGAGAGGGGAGGAGAGGGGAGGAGAGGGGAGGGGAGGAGAGGAGAGGAGAGGGGAGGGGAGGAGAGGAGAGGAGAGGGGAGGGGAGGAGAGGAGAGGGGAGGGGAGGAGAGGAGAGGGGAGGAGGAGGGGAGGAGAGGAGAGGGGGAGGAGAGGAGAGGAGAGGAGAGGGGAGGAGAGGAGAGGGGAGGGGAGGAGAGGAGAGGGGAGGGGAGGAGAGGAGAGGAGGAGAGAAGGAGAGGAGGAGAGGAAGAGAGGGAGGAGAGAGAGAGAGGGGAGGACAGGAGAGGGGAGGGGAGGAGAGGGGAGGAGAGGAGAGGAGAGGAGAGAGGGAGAGGAGAGGAGAGGGGAGGAGAGGAGAGGGGAGGGGAGTGGAGGGTAGGAGAGTGGAGGGGAGGAGAGGAGGAGGGGAGGGGAGGAGATGAGATGAGAGGGGAGTGGAGGGGAGGGAGGAGGGGAGAGGGGCGGAAGAGGAGAGAAGAGGGGAGGGAGGGGAGGAGAGGAGGAGGAGGAGGAGAGGAGGAAAGGAGGAGAGGGGAGGGGAGGGAGAGGGAGGAGGGGGAGGAGAGGGAGGGGAGTGGAGTGGGAGGGGAGGGAGAGGTGAGTGGAGGGGAGGAGAGGGGAGGGAGGGGAAGGAGAGTGGAGTGGAGGGGAGGGGGGGGGGAGGGAGGGGAGAGGAGAAGAGAGGGGAGGAAAGGGGAGGAGAGGAGGAGAGGGGAAGGAGAGAGGAAAGGGGAGGAGAGGTTGCCATACCATACTGTGATGCAGTTGGTAAGGATGCTCTCGATGGTGCAGCGGGTAGAAGTTCACCAGGATCTGAGG
This sequence comes from Leucoraja erinaceus, assembly GCF_028641065.1. Taxonomy (NCBI): domain Eukaryota; kingdom Metazoa; phylum Chordata; class Chondrichthyes; order Rajiformes; family Rajidae; genus Leucoraja; species Leucoraja erinaceus. Next base: position 160,591 of record NW_026576150.1, on the reverse strand, counting down.
AGACAGATGGACCTTCTTCAGTCTCCTCAGGAAGAAGAGACGCTGATGAGCCTTCTTTCCACTCCCCATCCCTTTCTCTCTCCCCCCTTTCCTCTTCCCCCCTCTCCTCTGCCCCCCCCCCCCACTCTCGCCTCTCTCCCCCCCTCTCCTCCCCACGACTATCTTCCCCCCTCTCCTTCCTCTTCTCACCCTCTCCCCCCTCTTCTCACCACCCTCCTCTCTCCCCTCCCCTATCTCTCTCTCCCCTCTTTTTCTCCCCCCTCCATCCCCTCCCCCACCAATTCCTCCCCTAAAACTCTTCCCCTTCACAAACCCCCCCTACACCCCTTCCCTCCACCCTCCCACCCCCTCCCTGCTCCCAACTCCTCCCCCTCCCCTCTCAGCACACCCTCTCTCTATCCCTCTTTCATCTCCCCTCCCCTCTCCCTCCCTCCTCCCCTCCCCCTCCTTCTCCCCCCTCTCCTCTCCCCCTTTCTTCCTCCCTCCCTCCTCCCCTCCCCCCTCCTCCTCCCCCCTTCTCTCTCCCCTCCTCCTCCCCCCCCTCTCTCCCCTCCTCCCCCTCTCCACTCCACCCCCTCCCCCACCCTCCCTCTCTCCCCTAAACCCCTCCCCTCCACACCTCCTACCCTCTTCCCTCCACCCTCCTCCCTTCGAGCCTGCACCACCATTCGATATGATCATGGCTGATCATCCAAATCAGTATCCCATCCCTGCCTTCTCTCCATACCCCCTGATCTCTTTAGCCACAAGGGCCACATCTAACTCCCTCTTTAATATAGCCAATGAACTGGCCTCAACTACCTTCTGTGGCAGAGAATTCCACAGATTCACCACTCTCTGTGTAAAAAAATGATTTTCTCATCTCGGTCCTAAAAGACTTCCCTCTTATCCTTAAACTGTGACCCCTAGTTCTGGACTTCCCCAACATCGGGAATAATATTCCTGCATCTAGCCTGTCCAACCCCTTAAGAATTTTGTAAGTTTCTATAAGATTCCACCTCAATCTTCATTTTATTCATTTCCTTGTATTTTTTTCTTCAGTCGCATGATAAATATCATCAGCAATAAATAATATAACATTCCATAATAGAAAATTAGCTTCTTGTCAAAACAAAGTGACCTATCATTTTTATTCAGTTAATGAATTCAGTGAAGTTAATTCATGCTTACGTTTCGTCTGTAACATTTCCAAAGCAAAACTTGTTTTGTGGTTAATATTTAAAGAGATTCTCTGGTCATTATTTCATTAGTTATTATGGAAGCTCGCTGAGCACAAATTAGCTGTTGTGTTTCTGATGTTCCAACACTATCAATGCCTAAATGTTCTTCATCGGCTTCAAATCACTTTGGCATGCAGTGAACCATAGATGTACAACCTTTGTATAGAAGGCTGAAGAGATAAAAAGCCATTGAAATGCTAATGGGTGGGATTCATTACTTATAATTTATCAAAGGTGTGTAGAATGTTTATAAAGGCTGCATTAAGACTGAATCATGAAATCACTGAAGCACAGAAAGAGGAAATTTGGGCCATCAAAATAATATCAGCTCTCAAGATAAACACAAAATGCTGGAGTAACTCGGCATGTCAGGCAGCATCTCTGGAGAAAAGGATAGGTGACGTTTCAGGTCGAGATCCTTCTTCAGGCCAGGTCAATTCTGTCACTCTCACTTATAACCATATAACAATTACAGCACGGAAACAGGCCATCTCGGCCCTACAAGTCCGTGCCGAACAACCTTTTTTCCCCTTAGTCCCACCTGCCTGCACTCATACCATAACTCTCCATTCCCTTCTCATCCATATGCCTATCCAATTTATTTTTAAATGATACCAATGAACCTGCCTCCACCACTTCCACTGGAAGCTCATTCCACACCGCTACCACTCTCTGAGTAAAGAAGTTCCCCCTCATGTTACCCCTAAACTTCTGTCCCTTAATTCTGAAGTCATGTCCTCTTGTTTGAATCTTCCCTATTCTCAAAGGGAAAAGCTTGTCCACATCAACTCTGTCTATCCCTCTCATCATTTTAAAGACCTCTATCAAGTCCCCCCATAACCTTCTGCGCTCCAGAGAATAAAGACCTAACTTATTCAACCTATCTCTGTAACTTAGTTGTTGAAACCCAGGCAACATTCTAGTAAATCTCCTCTGTAGTCTCTCTATTTTGTTGACATCCTTCCTATAATTGGGCGACCAAAATTGTACACCATACTCCAGATTTGGTCTCACCAATGCCTTGTAGAATTTTAACATTACATCCCAGCTTCTATACTCACTTGCTTCTTGCCCATTGTTCTCCAAATTATGCTCCCTCCATCCTTATCCAATTTTCTTTCAAACCATAGATTATTTCTATTCCCACTATCTCACCAGTTAGTTAAATTGCAGATCCCCTATTGTATGTTTTTCCAAGAGTTTTTCATCTTTTCCCCCTGGTTCTTGACCCCTTCACTAATGAGACCTGCTTCCTGTTATTTACTTCACTTAAATCAGACATGATCTTGAATTTTTCTATCAAACCTCCTCTCAACCTTCTCTGGTCCAAGCACAACACCAAATTCTCCACATGATGAGCTGAAAGTCATTAGGAACTTGCAAGAGGTGGTACGGTGGCACAGCGGTAGAGTTGCTGCCAGTTTAGATCCTGACTGTAGGTGCTGTCAGCATGGAGATTGTAAGTTTCCCTGTGACCATGTGGGTTTTCTATGGGTAGTCTGGTTTCCTTCCGCACTCCAAAGACGTACAGGTGTGTAGGTTAATTGGCTTCTGTAAATTGTTCTTAGTCTGTAGGATAGAATTATTTTTGGTCGGCACTGACTCGGTGGGCTGAAGAGCCTGCTTCCACACAGTATCTCTAAACTAAACTAAACCAAGGTCAGTCGGGGGAAGGGTCCCAACATGGAACATCACCTGACCATTCTCTCCACAGATGCTGCCTGACCCGTTCAGTTCCTCCAGAACTTTGTGGCTTGACAAAAGAAGGCCGCTTTGCGTACCTGGATATTCAGCCTTGTTCTTGCCAGTTGAGGTGAACTCCCACTAAAAATATGTAATTTTTACAGTCTGCACAGGTTTACAATGTCGACTTCCAAAAAATGTTGAAGTAAACTTCAGTAAATTGCAACCATTAAATCTGTATTCAATCTCCTGTTATTATCTTTGTGTTTAAAGAGCATAACATCTTCTTGTACTTTGGGTTCAGGGAGTTACTTTCAAGATTTGTTTTTGTGTTTCTATTAATTGTTTCACTTAGAGGATTTTTCCAGTAGGTCTCCTCCTAAATATCAGCATGAAATGAATCAAGACTTTGGACACCAATAGCTCTTGTTCCAGTGTGGGTCATTCAATGCAAAGATTCTATAGGATCTTTGATTCAATGGTTCAATGGTTTCTTTGTTGTCACATAGAAACATAGAAATTAGGTGCAGGAGTAGACCATTCGGCCCTTCGAGCCTGCACCGCCATTCAATATGATCATGGCTGATCATCCAACTCAGTATCCCGTACCTGCCTTCTCTCCATATCCCCTGATCCCTTTAGCCACAAGGGCCACATCTAACTCCCTCTTAAATATAGCCAATGAACTGGCCTCAACTACCCTCTGTGGCAGAGAGTTCCAGAGATTCACCACTCTCTGTGTGAAAAAAAAAAGTTCTTCTCATCTCGGTTTTAAAGGATTTCCCCCTTATCCTTAAGCTGTGACCCCTTGTCCTGGACTTCCCCAACATCGGGAACAATCTTCCTGCATCTAGCCTGTCCAACCCCTTAAGAATTTTGTAAGTTTCTATAAGATCCCCTCTCAATCTCCTAAATTCTAGAGAGTATAAACCAAGTCTATCCAGTCTTTTCTTCATAAGACAGTCCTGACATCCCAGGAATCACCTGTACAAAGATGTGGTGAAATGCTTATTCTGCATGCTATCCATAAAACCACACCATACATAAGGACATAGATCCTTAAGAAAAAAACACAAAGTGCTGGAATAACTCAGCAGTCAGGTGGCATTTCTGGATAACAGAAATATTTTGTGTCGGGACCTTTCTTCAGACTCCTCATGGTTAGTCCTGAAAGGCTCTGGTGAAAGATCCCGACCCGAAGCTTCACCAATCCAATCCAAGCTGCTGGTTACACAAAAAAGCTGGAGAAACTCAGCGGGTGCAGCAGCATCTATGGAGCGAAGGAAAAAGGCAACGTTTCGGGCCGAAACCCTTCTTCAGACTGATCGGGGGCGGGGGTGGGCGGGGACAAGAAAGGGAAAAGGAGGAGGAGCCCGAAGGCTGGGGGATGGGAGGAGACAGCAGGGGGGCTGAGGAAGGTGAGGAGACAGCAAGGACTAACAAAATTGGGAGAATTCGATGTTCATGCCCCCGGGATGCAGACTCCCCAAACGGAATATGAGGTGCTGTTCCTCCAATTTCCGGTGCTGCTCGCTGTGGCCATGGAGGAGACCCAGGACAGAGAGGTCGGAGACGGAGTGGGAGGGGGAGTTGAAGTGCTGAGCCACCGGGAGGTCAGCTTGGTTATTGCGGACCGAGCGGAGGTGTTCGGCGAAACGATCGCCCAACCTCCGCTTGGTCTCACCGATATAGATCTGCTGACATCTAGAGCAGCGGACGCAATAGATGAGGTTGGAAGAGATGCAGGTAAACCTCTGTCGCACCTGGAACAATTGCTTGGGTCCTTGAACGGAGTCGAGGGGGAGGTAAAGGGACAAGTGTTGCATCTCTTGCGGTTGCAAGGGAAAGTGCCCGGGGAGGGGGTGGACCGAGAGGGAAGGGAAGAATTGACAAGGGAGTTATGGAGGGAGCGGTCTTTGCGGAAGGCAGATATGGGGGGAGATGGGAAGATGTGGCGAGTGGTGGGGTCACGTTGGAGGTGGCGAAACTGACGGAGGATTACTTTTTGTATGTGACGGCTGGTGGGGTGAAAGGTGAGGACTAGGGGGACTCGGTCCTTGTTGCGAGTGGGGGGATGGGGAGAGAGAGCAGTGTTGCGGGGTATGGAAGAGACCCTGGTGCGAGCCTCTTTTATGGTGGAGGAGGGGAACCCCCGTTCCCGGAATAATGAGGACATTTCAGATGTCCTGGTGTGGAACGCCTCATCCGTGGAGCAGATGCGGCGTAGACGGAGGAATTGGGAGTAGGGGATGGAGTCCTTACAGGAAGCAGGGTGGGAAGAAGTGTAGTCCAGATAGCCATGGGAGTCAGTGGGTTTATAGTGTATGTCGGTCAGAAGTCTATCACCTGCAATGGAGATAGTGAGGTCAAGGAATGGTAGGGAAGTGTCGGAAATGGTCCAGGTGTATTTGAGTGCCGGATGGAAGTTAGTGGTGAAGTGGATGAAGTCAGTCAGTTGTGTGTGGGTGCAGGAGGTGGCACCAAAGCAGTCGTCGATGTAGCGGAGGTAGAGGTCGGGGATGGGGCCCTGGTATGTATTGAACAAGGATTGCTCGACGTAACCTACAAATAGGCAGGCATAGCTGGGGCCCATGCGTGTGCCCATAGCTACGCCTTGTATTTGGAGGAAATGGGAGGAGTCGAACGTGAAGTTATTGAGGGTAAGGACCAGCTCCGCTAGGCGGAGGAGAGTGTCAGTGGCTGGGTATAGGTTGCTTCTCTGGTCGATGAAGAACCGGAGGGCTATGAGACCATCGTGGTGGGGGATGGAGGTGTAGAGTGATTGGACGTCCATGGTGAAGATGAGGGGGTGAGGGCCTAGAGAATTGAATGCGCGGAGACGACGGAGAGTGTCTGAGGTGTCTTGAACATAGGTAGGAAGGGATTTAACCAAGGGTGATAGGATGGAGTCAAGGTATTTGGAAATGAGTTCGGTGGGGCACGAACAGGCGGAGACAATGGGTCTTCCGGGACAATCAGGTTTGTGGATTTTAGGGAGAAGGTAAAATCGGGCTGTGCGGGGCTGGGGAACGATGAGGTTGGAGGCTCGGTCGGGTAGGGCATTGGAGTGGATGAAGTTGGTGATGGTGCTGGATATTACACAAAAAAGCTGGAGAAACTCAGCGGGTGCAGCAGCATCTATGGAGCGAAGGAAATAGGCAACGTTTCGGGCCGAAACCCTTCTTCAGACTGCTGGAGATGGTGGAGATGGTGATGGTGGAGATGGTGGCCTGGTGCTCGTCAGTGGGGTCATGGTCCAGGGGTAAGTAGGAGGAGGTGTCCGATAGTTGGCGCATGGCCTCAGCTTTGTAGAGATCGGCGCGCCAGACTACCACGGCACCTCCCTTGTCAGCGGGTTTGATAACCAAATCTGGGTTGTTGCGGAGTGAGTCGATGGCAGAACGTTCATGTGGTGAGAGATTGGAGTGAGACAGGGGAGTGGAGAAGTTGAGGCGGTTGATGTCGCGACGGCAGTTATTGATAAAAAGTTCTAAAGCTGGAAATTGGCCACGAGGGGGGTTCCACGAGGAGGGGCTGCTGCCTGACCCGCTGAGTTTTTCCAGCATTTTGTGTCTTTTTTGTAAACCAGCATCTGCAATTCCTTCTGTGTATATTTTACTGACCCACTGCAAACAATCCTCAAAGTATGCGTACTTTGAAGAAGTTTACTTTTCTGTCTGAAGAAGGATCCCAACCCGAAATCTCACCTACCATGTTCTCCTGATACGCTGCCTGACCCGAACTTTGTGTTTTTAACTGTATGTTACCAGGTCAGATCCTCATTGCAAAACATCTTGGAGCCTTTATGTAAAGGAGGGCAAGTGATGGTTAAATATATGATGCAATTTACAGACATGACTTCAGAATTAAGGGACAGAAGTTTAGGGGTAACATGAGGGGGAACTTCTTTACTCAGAGAGTGGTAGCGGTGTGGAATGAGCTTCCAGTGGAAGTGGTGGAGGCAGGTTCATTGGTATCATTTTAAAATAAATTGGATAGGCGTATGGATGAGAAGGGAATGGAGGGTTATGGTATGAGTGCAGGCAGGTGGGACTAAGGGAAAAAAAAGTTGTTCGGCACGGACTTGTAGGGCCGAGATGGCCTGTTTCCGTGCTGTACTTGTTATATGGTTATATGTTCTCAGAACAACGGTGCCCTTTTCCTCCACAAAGGAACCCCGGACTTCACTCCCTTGACCAACTCCACCTTCTCTTCCACTCCCATCTACCATTTAGAAACATAGAAACATAGAAATTAGGTGCAGGAGTAGGCCATTCGGCACTTCGAGCCGTTCAATATGATCATGGCTGATCATCCAACTCAGTATCCCGTACCTGCCTTCTCTCCATACCCTCTGATCCCCTTGGCCACAAGGGCCACATCTAACTCCCTCTTAAATATAGCCAATGAACTGGCCTCAATGGTTTATCTCAATGGTCTGCAGATTTCCTGCCGCTAATGTGCAGAGGTCAAGGTGGATAGATCATCTGATTTAGGAATAGGAAGGTTGCATTAGATGTTGGACGAGACGGTGGACGAGATGTCAGGGAAGGAGTACAGCCCCGCTCTGTATTAACCTGGTGCCTTGGAATCCTTTGCATTCTGGGCATGGTAGATGGGCCTTTTGTTTAATGTGCAATTTGAAAGATGTTATATATAATTTGCTGCATGACCCCATGGTTCTTGTGCAAATCATTGATTGAATCTGTTCTCTCACTGAAGTGATTACATTTAATTAGCTAAGATAGCTTACTGAGCCAGCACTTGGGTAACACATCCTTCCCTCGCAATGTCATTATCTCACTTTGCTTGCTACTTTCTGTACTTAGTTTAGTTTAGTTGAGAACAGTTTAGTGATATAGTATGGAAACAAACCTTTCGGCTCACTGGGTCTGAGCCAACCAATGATTATTTGTACACTAGCTCTGTGTCATTTCACCTTCGCACCCCACACACCAGGAACAATTTACAGAAGCCAATTAGCCTATAAACCTGTCCACCTTTGGAAAGTGGGAGGAAATAGAGCACCCGGACAAAACATAAGGGGCTGTCCCACTGCGGCGATCTAATCCGCGAGTTCAGAAGACTGTCTTCAACCTTCAAACTCGAGGGCACTCGCCTGAAAAACATCGAGCTGGATCGACCGTCAGTGATGAAACTGCGAGCTGGATCGACCGACCGCACACACACACATCTCAAAGGCGGGGGCCAGGGAAAGCGGGGGAGCGCTGTATGAAATTCACACCCACGATGAATAGGAAGGTAAAAGACAGCTGGCACAGTAAGGGTAAGTCCTTTAGAGAGCGTGGAGAGGGGAGTGGGAGATGGGGAGAGGGGGAGAGAAGGGGGGAGAGAGGGGGAGAGAAGGGGGGAGAAGGGGAGAGAAGTAGTGGAGACACATCAGACAACTTTTAATAAAGTTCAGTGGGCATTTAACATTACCCAAGCTGAGGCCTCGACCCCCAACCACATTAACATTACCTGTCGGTTTACTTACCTTATTTTTCTGAGCGAGCTTTACTTTCGACTACCTTCGATTTCCTTCGACTACCCTCGATTACCTACGAATAACATGCCATATATTACGACCTACTTCGACTAAACCTACGAGTAACAAAAATATTGATTTTTTTCCATGGCGACCTTTTTTAACTCGCGTGCATTTTTCAGCGTGTTGTAAAATACGCCACGACCAAGCTGAGGCCTCGACCCCCATCCACATTAACGGGACAGAGGTGGAACGTGTTTCTAGCTTCAGGTTCCTGGGAGTCAACATCTCCGATGACCTCTCTTGGACCCACAATACCTCTACTCTGATCAAGAAGGCTCATCAGCGTCTCTTCCTGAGGAGACTGAAGAAGGTCCACCTGTCTCGTCAGATCCTGGTGAACTTCTACCCCTGCACCATCGAGAGCATCCTTACCAACCGCATCACAGTATGGTATGGCAACTGCTCTGTCTCCGACCGGAAGGCATTGCAGAAGGTGGTGAAAATTGCCCAACGCATCACCGGTTCCTCGCTCCCCTCCATTGAGTCTGTCCAAAGCAAGCGTTGTCTGCAGAGGGCGCTCAGCATCGCCAAGGACTGCTCTCACCCTAACCATGGACTGTTTACCCTCCTACCATCCAGGAGGCGCTACAGGTCTCTCTGTTGCCGGACCAGCAGGTCGAGGAACAGCTTCTTCCCGGCGGCTGTTACATTACTCAACAATGTACCTCAGTGACTGCCAATCACCCCCCCACCCCCCGGACACTCCTCCCACCAGGTAAAAAAAAAAACTATGACTGTTTGCACGTAAATAGATTTATTTATTGCTCATATTTATGTCTCTCTTCTAGGGAGATGCTAACTGCATTTCGTTGTCTCTGTACTGTACACTGCACAATGATAATAAAGTTGAATCTGAATCTGAGTACGCGGGGACTACTCTCGAGCATGAAGGAAACATAGAAACATAGAAATTAGGTGCAGGAGTAGGCCATTCGGCCCTTCGAGCCTGCACCGCCATTCAATATGATCATGGCTGATCATCCAACTCAGTATCCCGTACCTGCCTTCTCTCCATACCCTCTGATCCCCTTAGCCACAAGGGCCGCATCTAACTCCCTCTTAAATATAGCCAATGAACTGTGGCCTCGACTACCCTCTGCGGCAGAGAGTTCCAGAGACTCACCACTCTCTGTGTGAAAAAAGTTCATCTCATCTCGGTTTTAAAGGATTTCCCCCTTATCCTTAAGCTGTGACCCCTTGTCCTGGACTTCCCCAACATCGGGAGCAATCTTCCTGCATCTAGCCTGTCCAACCCCTTAAGAATTTTGTAAGTTTCTATAAGATCCCCTCTCAATCTCCCAAATTCTAGAGAGTATAAACCAAGTCTATCCAGTCTTTCTTCATAAGACAGTCCTGACATCCCAGGAATCAGTCTGGTGAACCTTCTCTGTACTCCCCATATGGCAATAATGTCCTTCCTCAGATTTGGAGACCAAAACTGTACGCAATACTCCAGGTGTGGTCTCACCAAGACCCTGTACAACTGCAGTAGAACCTCCCTGCTCCTATACTCAAATCCTCAAAGGATACTCAAAGGAGAGCTACAAAGACCTCCTAGGACCTCATGTCGACCATGCAGCGAGTATGAGTCGAGGGCAAAGTCGCCTGAACTCGCGGATTAGGTCGCCGCAGTGGAACAGCCCCTTTTCAGTCACATGGAGAGCGTACAAACTCTGTACAGACAGCACCCGTAGTCAGGATTGAACCTGGGTCTCTGGCGCTGTAAGGCAGCAACTCTGTCGTTGTGCCGACCCCTTAGAACTTAACCAAGTAATATTAAACAGACAAAATAAGACACAAAGTGCTGGTATACCTCAGCGGGTCAGGCAGCATCTCTGGAGAACGTGGAAAGGTAACGTTATGGGTTGGGACCCTTCTCAGTGTGTATTGCATCTGCAGTCCATCTACATTAAACCGACAGCTTGACTGGTCCACATTTAATGAAGAACAGAACCTACTGAACAGTTTCAGATGTTAGTTAATCAAGGACAGTTTTAAGGATGAATGACATAATTTAACCTGCTGTTTCACCCTCCCCGTGAAGCACCACAAAATCATATTGTGCAAAGGGGCAAGCGGAAAGTGTCTTGTAAACAAATTATGTGAACTCCTTCTGGGCATGAAGTTATTTCTTACCACAGTGGAATTGGTGGCTGAGTTAAATTATTTTGGGGGCTTCGGGCAATTGGCCTTGAGAGTGCAACAGGGGCAAAGAACATGTTATCAGTTGCCTCCATCTTAAAATGGCCCACTGAATGGTGGGGCAGAGCAAAGCTTGCAATACATTTTCAAAGCACTCAGTCAGAAGCAGTAAACCTTTGAAAGCCTATTAAAGGAGATTTTTTTTACCTCAACCAGCCAAGTAGCAATTATATTTGTTGGAGGAAAGACAATCAGACGGTGTGGTGCTTTTTAAAAAAAGCATTTATGAATGATTGAATGAAATATGCAGAAAATACAGAAATATCTTTCATTATGCTCAATGGAGTTATAAATAGAGGATGGATGGAACGAGCTGCCAGAGGAAGTCATTGAGGCAGGTACAATAACATTTAAAAAAACACTTGGATAAGTACATGGATGGGAAAGGGATATTAGTTTGGTTTAGTTTACTTTAGTTTAGAGATACAACATGGAAACACCCACCCATTCGAGTCCGCACCGACCAGCAAACCCCGCATACTAACACTATCCTACACACATTGTGCACATTTTACAATTTTACCGAAGGCAATTAACCTACAAACCTGTATGTCTTTGGAATATGGGTGGAAACCGGAGTACCTGGAGAAAACCCATGCAGGTCACGGAGAACATACAAACTCTGTCCAGACAGCATCTGTGGTCAGAATCGAACCTGAGTCTCTGGCCCGATAAGGCAGTAACCTTACAGTTGCACTATTGTGTCACCCCATGGAGCAAATATGACAAATGGAACATGCTTAGATGGGGCATCTTGGTCATCAGTTTTCAAAACTCTTTAGATTCTGGAGTAGTTCCTGAGGATTGGCGGGTAGCTAATGTAACCCCACTTTTTAAAAAGGGAAGGAGAGAGAAAACGGGGAATTACAGACCAGTGAGTCTAACATCGGTAGTGGGGAAACTGCTAGAGTCAGTTATTAAAGAAGGGATAGCAGCACATTTGGAAAGTGGTGAAATCATTGGACAAATTCAGCATGGATTTATGAAAGGTAAATTATGTCTGACGAATCTTATAGAATTTTTCGAGGATGTAACTAGTAGAGTGGATAAGGGAGAACCAGTGGGTGTGTATTATGTGGACTTTCAGAAGGCTTTCTTTACTCATCAGTTCATAAAACTTATTCATGAATTGACTATTTCTTATTGGACACAAAATTAATCCCGTATACGAATAAACCATCATATAATAGTATTATTTCTGATCATTCACCATTGACTTTTAACTTAAAATTGAGGGAATGCCGGGTATAAAACCTTTTTGGAGATTCAATGCACACATATTAAATAACCCGCAGGGCTATGAGTATATAAAAGAACAAACAAAAATTTTTTTCGAAATAAATGACACGCGGGGTATTTCTGCACCGCTATTATGGGAAACCTTCAAGGCATATATTTGCGGTGTCATAATCTCTTACCAAAGTTTTCAAAATAAGGAAAATAAAAGAGAACTTCAGCGGATAGAACAGGAAATAAAATTACTAGAACTGGACAATCCAACTGACCCAACCATAGATAAACATAATAAGATAACTTTATTGAAATATAAAATCAATAGAATACTATCGGCAAGAGTAATAAGATGATTCAAAATTACAAAACAAGCACACTTCGAATTTGGGGATAAGCCACATAAACTACTTGCGAGGCAACTGAAGCATCAAGAAAAGGAAAAAACTATTACTAAAATTAAATCGGATAAGGGTGAGTTTCTAACACTGCCAAAGGATATTAATACGAGGTTTTCCCAATTTTATCATAATTTATATACATCTAAAATAAATACAGATGTTAGTAAAATTACAAATTTTTTAGATAATTGCAATCTCCTAAAATTGGATAGTTTAGAACAAGAGCAATTAGGAGCACAGATTACTAGTGAAGAAATAAAACAAATAATAAACTCACTGAAAAATGGGAAGACCCCAGGACCAGATGGTTTTAGTAAAGAATTTTTTAAAAGATTTCAGGAGTCAATTATACCAAGATTATTCAATTTATACATGCAGGCTTATACCGAAAATAAACTACCAGAAACCCTAGCAGAAGCAACAATAACGCTTATACCAAAAAAAGATAAAGATTTAGATGAACCGGGTTCTTATAGAGCTATTTCACTTCTAAATACGGATCAGAAAATTTTAGCAAAGATTCTAGCTAGAAGGCTAAATAATTATATTAACAATTTAATAAATACGGATCAAATGGGATTTATACCCCCAAACATAGAAACATAGAAATTAGGTGCAGGAGTAGGCCATTCGGCCCTTCGAGCCTGCACCGCCATTCAATATGATCATGGCTGATCATCCAACTCAATATCCCGTACCTGCCTTCTCTCCATATCCCCTGATCCCCTTAGCCACAAGGGCCACATCTAACTCCCTCTTAAATATAGCCAATGAACTGGCCTCAACTACCCTCTGTGGCAGAGAGTTCCAGAGATTCACCACTCTCTGTGTGAAAAAAGTTCTTCTCATCTCGGTTTTAAAGGATTTCCCCCTTATCCTTGAGCTGTGACCCCTTGTCCTGGATTGTCCAAAAGACAATCATTTAATAATTTGAGAAGGCTTTTCAATATAATGTACTCTCACAATGAGGACAATGAAGATATTTCAGTTGTTACGCTGGATGCAGAGAAGGCATTTGATCAGGTAGAATGGCAGTATTTATACAAGGTTGTGGCGGCTCCTAAGGGTCGTCCCATTATACTGCCGAACCCCTCGGCACAGGAGTGGTGCAGTCCGGAGGCGGTCCTTAGCCGGAGGGTATAAAAGGCAGGGTTTGGGTGCCATCTTTTCCTGGTTTCGTCTTCCCCTGAACCGGGAGGAATTAAAGTAAAGTGCTTCTCAAACTTCGGACTACTTGCCTCATTTTGAGACCCACGCACTACATTGGTGACCCCCGACGCTCCATTGGCATCATGATGTAGACCGAACAAAGCCCCACCGTAAAACTGCCCAGCTTCTGGACCACACGGCCGCTCATCTGGTTCCAGCAGGCGGAGGCCCAGTTCAACCTGCGGGGCATCATGGTCGATGCCACCCGCTTCTATTACCTGGTGGGAGCCCTCGACCAGGATGCGGTGGAAGAAGTATCGGACTTCCTCGCAGCCCCCCCGGACAATGATAAATACCTCGGCCTGAAACAGCTCCTGCTCCAAATTTACGGACTAAGTAGGATGGAGCGGGCAGGTAGGATCCTGCATATGGGTGGCCTGGGCGACCGGCGGCCATCTACCCTCCTAAAGGAAATGGTGGCGTTATTAGACGGGCACACGCCGTGCCTGTTGTTCGAGTATACTTACCTGCATCTGCTGCCGGCCTACATTAGGTTGCAACTCACCGACGCCTCGTTTGCCGACCTTCGGGCCCTCGGGAGGCGCGCCGACGCCATGTGGTTGGCGCGCCCTGATGACGTCAGCGCGCTGGGCGTCAGCAGAGACGAGGTCGCGCTGAGGTCGACGCGCCCGGATGACGTCAACGCGCTGGCCGTCGGCAGGCACGCCGATGACGTCAACGCGCTGGCCGTCGGCAGGCACGCCGATGACGTCACCCCAGCAGCTCCCGATTTCCTCCGGTGGGGCGGGGGAGCTGTGGAAGGAGTGACAGCTCCAGCCCGACGGCCCGCTCGATTACCCCCAGCGGCAGTGAGGGGTACTGCACCTGCAGTCCAGCGCCAGCAAGCTGCAGGCACCACCAGCAGGGGCAGGCAAGCTCCAAATAGCACCAACACAAGGAGCTGGTGCTATTTCCATCAGCGCTGGGGTGCTGCAGCACGACAATGCCGCCAGCCATGCACGTTCCCGGGAAACGCCTGGGCCGGCTGCCAATAGTCCCCGCGGTGGCCGGCCAAATTCACCGCCTTTTCGCTTGGGATCGGCGCTCCGGGACCCGCTTCCTCGTGGATACAGGAGCGGAGCTCAGCATCCTGCCCCCTTCTCTGGCCGACATTCGTTCCGGTAAGCGGGGGCCCGTCCTCACCGCGGCGAACGGCAGCCCCATCCGCACATATGGACTGCGCATGGTTCCCATCGTGCTCGGCTCCTGCCATTTTTCATGGAACTTCACCGTTGCCGATGTCTCCCAACCATTGCTCGGGGCCGATTTTCTCCGGACGCATTCCCTCATGGTGGACGTCGGGCGTCAGCGTTTGGTCAACGCCACTACAATGGAGCCGATCACGTTGCGCTTGGGTCAACCGGTGGGACGGCCACTGGCGTCCGTGGACTCCCGATTCGCACGAATCTTGGCTGCGTTCCCGGACATTCTCACTCCGCAGTTTCATTCAGCAACCCCCCGCCACGGAGTTGAACATTATATCCCGACTACCGGCCCACCACTCCATGCACGAGCACGACGACTGCCACCAGATAAACTGCGTCTGGCACGGCGGGAATTCCGCACGATGGAGGCCTTGGGGATCGTCCGCCCTTCGAGCAGCCCTTGGGCGTCCCCACTCCACATGGTCCCTAAATCAAGCGGGGGCTGGCGACCTTGTGGGGATTACCAACGGCTGAACGCTGCAACAACAGCGGATCGATACCCCGTACCCCACATCCAGGACTTCACGGCCCATTTGGCTGGGGCCACATTTTTTTCAAAAGTGGATCTGGTATGGGGTTATAATCAGATCCCGGTTCACCCGGATGACGTACCCAAGACGGCTATCATCACGCCATTCGGGCTTTACGAGTTTACTCGGATGCCATTCGGCCTCAAAAACGCTGCACAGGCCTTTCAGCGCCTCATGGACGGGGTGTGTCGTGACCTCGAATTCGTGTTCGTGTACCTGGACGACATCCTGGTGGCCAGCCGCTCGCAGCAGGAACACTGCGCTCACCTTCGACAGCTCTGTCAGCGGCTCAGCGAGCATGGTTTGGCCATCAACAAGTGCCGTTTTGGACCCACTCACTACAAGGTACTCCAAAAATTTAATACGGGAGAGAATTTTATTAGATGGGTTAAACTACTTTATGATAAACTTACGGCAAGAATATTAACTAACAATATGCTATCTCCAAAATGTTACTTATCAAGGGGTAATAGGCAAGGTTGTGCCTTATCACCATTGCTATTTGCCCTTATGATAGAACCGCTGGCCGAAAGGATTAGAAATCACCCGAATATTCACGGTTATAACACTACACCAAGGACTCAAAGAATAAAATGTCATTATACGCTGATGATATCCTTTTATATATTACTAATACACAAACGAGTATACCCACCTTATTAACACTAATTGAGGAATTCGGCTCTTTTTCAGCATATAGAATAAATTGGAATGAAAGCAAAATTATGTCTTTAAAACCACAGGATTCGAGACACTTACTAAAATTCCCCTTCAAAATTGCAACAGAAAAATTCAAGTATCTGGGTATTCAAATTACGAGAAGACACAAATCATTATTTATGCTACTATTAAATAAACTGAATGATATGATTAAATTTTGGAAAACGCTCCCGCTCTCATTGATAGGTAGAATTAACGCTATAAAAATGACTTTCTTACCACAATTAATATATTTGTTTCAAGCGATCCCAATACATATTCCAAAATACTTTTTCAAAAAACTAGATTCTACTATCACTAATTTTATATGGGATTACAGAGCACACAGAATTCAATTAAATGCATTTGTGTAAACCTAAAGAAGTTGAGGGTTTATCATTACCTAACTTTATGTATTACTACTGGGCAGTGCATATTAAGACCATAATGTACTGGTTGGATAGTTCCACTCAGCAGTTGGAGTGGATAAGAATGGAGAAAGAGGAGTGCTATCCGCACGATATAGGAACGATCTTGCTCTTACCGATAAAATTGAATAGTATAATAGTATAATATATAAGAAGAACCCAATTATTCACAATACAATAAGAATTTGGAAACAAATAAAAGTATCCTTGAAATTAAATAATCTATCAGTACTAACCCCACTATTGAACAATCCCGCATTCAAACCATCTCTCATCGACAAGACATATCAACAATGGGATAGACTGGGGATTAGGAAAGTAGGGGATATGTATGAATTGGGCAAACTGTTATCATTTCAACATTTTAAATTAAAATTTAAACTGAAGGATAATCAATATTTTAAATATATACAGGTATGTGACTTTATGAAGAAATATACACATAGATTTCAAACTATATTTTTAGACCCTTTAGACGAGGCAATGAATATTAAGGCTGATTCACAAAAACTAATATCATACTTTTATAATAATATATTAAATAGAGAATTACCTTCAACAGAAGCACTAAGAGAAGATTGGGAGCACGAGCTAATGATAAAGATCTCGAAGGATAGATGGGAAAACTATCTGATGAATACACATAATTGTTCTATTAATGCAAGACATAATTTAATTCAATTCAAATTATTACATAGACTATATTATTCAAAAACGAGGTTGAATAAATTTTATCCAAACGTCTCTCCCAGATGCGATAAATGTTTGTTTCAAAACGCTAATATAACACATTCATTTGTAGGATGTACAAAGTTGAATAAATTTTGGAGCGATATATTTGATATATTTACAAAGCTTTTCAAGTCAAGAATAGAACATAAAACGGAATGGATTATATTTGGAATAATAGTAGAAGATATCAATTTAAATAAAGACCAAAACATAGTTTTTAATTATGGGTTAATAATTGGAAATAAATAAATACATAAATTTTGGAAAAATACAACCATACCAACTGTTAAAATGTGGATTAGGAATATGATGGACATAGCACGCCTTGAAGAAATGAGACTCCGACTAATAGATAGATATGACCAATTCTTAAGGAGTTGGTCTCCATTCATCGACTTTTTGGAATCATGTGATGCAGCGGTACCGTAAAGATTGCTGATTTCAGTTCATACCGTGGATAGATCTACATCCCCGAAAAAAGATTTGAAAATTTCTCTTTTAAGGGGCCTTCTCTCCTATTTCTACTTTCAACTTTTTTATTAGGTTCCACTGTACTGTTTTGTACTGTATTAACTTCTAATAAAATAAACCAAAAAAAAAGAAGAAAAAAAGAAGGCTTTCGACAAGGTCCCACATAAGAGATTAGTATACAAACTTAAAGCACACGGTATTGGGGGTTCCGTATTGATGTGGATAGAGAACTGGCTGGCAGACAGGAAGTAAAGTGTAGGAGTAAACAGGTCCTTTTCAGAATGGCAGGCAGTGACTAGTGGGGTACCGCAAGGCTCACTGCTGGGACTCCAGCTATTTACGATATATATTAATGATTTGGACGAGGGAATTGTATGCAACATCTCCAAGTTTGCGGAAGAAACAAAGCAGGGGGGCAGTGTTAGCTGTGAGGAGGAGGATGCTAGGAGGCCGCAAGGTGACTTGGATATGCTGGGTGAGTGGGCAAATGCATGGCAGATGCAGTTTAATGTGGATAAATGTGAGGTTAT
>NW_026576150.1:0-137500 GCF_028641065.1 Leucoraja erinaceus | reverse complement strand
ACGGCATCGCGCTGAGCCAGGCCGACCCCGACTTCATCGCTGTCCTGCCGCCAGGACACCAAGTCATAGTAGCAATGTTACAACATTTTGAGATTTAAAAAATCAAGTCTGCATTTTATCCCATCAGATAAAGCATAAAAATAAGTTTAATTTGACACCTAATTCACTTTCATATCTCAAGAAATAAAAAAGTTATGGCCATTTTCATACTCGGAAATTAGCATCTTGTTCCCAATTGATTTTCTATGGACATAACAAAAAAGCTGTGATCATGGACAGTCAAAAGCCCATAACCTTCTTAAAAATTAAGAGAACTGAATGAAATTTTCAGTTATCATAGTTTGAACCATATAACTATAAAACTAATAATACCTTTTGCGACGGGGTCTTTCAGCGATTTTTCGTTAATGATTTACTAGGCTGAACATCTTCGATTGGAACAGCCTAGTAAAAATCGCGTTTTAAACCCGCCACCTCTAAACAGCGCCAAAATCGCGCACACGGGCTGGGGCAGATTCTCAGCAACGATTCAGGTAGGTTTTGCAACAAACCTAGTCATAGAGTGAAAAAATATGTAATTGTACATTTCCTTGGGCCAGGATTGGACTCTTCAGTATTTTGGAAACTTTAGAATAACCATATAACAATTACAGCACGGAAACAGGCCATCTCGGCCCTACAAGTCCGTGCCGAACAAAATTTTTTTTTCCCCTTAGTACCACCTGCCTGCACTCATACCATAACCCTCCATTCCCTTCTCATCCATATGCCTATCCAATTTATTTTTAAATGATACCAATGAACCTGCCTCCACCACTTCCACTGGAAGCTCATTCCACACCGCTACCACTCTCTGAGTAAAGAAGTTCCCCCTCATATTACCTCTAAACTTCTGTCCCTTAATTCTGAAGTCATGTCCTCTTGTTTGAATCTTCCCTGTTCTAAAAGGTAAAAGCTTGTCCACATCAACTCTGTCTATCCCTCTCATCATTTTAAAGACCTCTATCAAGTCCCCCCTTAACCTTCTGCGCTCCAGAGAATAAAGACCTAACTTATAACCATATAACCATATAACAATGACAGCACGGAAACAGGCCATCTCGGCCCTACAAGTCCATGCCGAACAATTTACTATTCAACCTATCTCTGTAACTTAGTTGTTGAAACCCAGGCAACATTCTAGTAAATCTCCTCTGTATTCTCTCTATTTTGTTGACATCCTTCCTATAATTGGGCGAACAAAATTGTACACCATACTCCAGATTTGGTCTCACCAATGCCTTGTACAATTTTAACATTACATCCCAGCTTCTATACTCAGTGCTCTGATTTATAAAGGCTAGCATACCAAAAGCTTTCTTTACCACCCTATCTATATGAGATTCCACCTTCAAGGAACTATGCGCGGTTATTCCCAGATCCCTCTGTTCAACTGTATTCTTCAATTCCCTACCATTTACCATGTACGTCCTATTTTGATTTGTCCTGCCAAGGTGTAGCACCTCACATTTATCAGCATTAAACTCCATCTGCCATCTTTCAGCACATGCCCTTGCTCACGGGAACAAGCAATCTGCAGTGTCAGCTTCAGTGACCACCGTGATCAATGAAAATAAAAATAAGAGTGCAGGTAGATGGGACTAGGGGAAAATAATTGTTCGGCACGGACTTGTAGGGCCGAGATGGCCTGTTTCCATGCTGTAATTGTTATATGGTTATATGGTTCCTGGGATGTCAGGACTGTCTTATGAAGAAAGACTGGTTTATACTCTCTAGAATTTAGGAGATTGAGAGGGGATCTTATAGAAACTTACAAAATTCTTAAGGGGTTGGACAGGCTAGATGCAGGAAGATTGTTCCCGATGTTGGGGAAGTCCAGGACAAGGGGTCACAGCTTAAGGATAAGGGGGAAATCCTGTAAAACCAAGATGAGAAGAACTTTTTTCACACAGAGAGTGGTGAATCTCTGGAACTCTCTGCCACAGAGGGTAGTCGAGGCCAGTTCATTGGTTATATTTAAGAGGGAGTTAGATGTGGCCCTTGTGGCTAAGGGGATCAGAGGGTATGGAGAGAAGACAGGTACGGGATACTGAGTTGGATGATCAGCCATGATCATATTGAATGGCGGTGCAGGCTCGAAGGGCCGAATGGCCTACTCCTGCACCTAATTTCCATGTTTCTATGTTAAATGTAGGAATAACGTCTCTCTTTCCAAGAATAGTTGATCAGATGGGAAGAATACAAGAACATGAGAAAAGTGAAAACAGCACAATATACACACTCTCGCACCACTCACCCCCTCCCCATTGATTGTCCGATTGGATGGATGGGTTGATTGAAATATGAAGCATAGAAGCAGGTCCTGTGGCCCACACACTCCGCACCGACCATGGATCACCCAGTAACACTGGCTCGATGTTATACCATGTGTGCCTCCATTCGCTATATACAAGAGGCAGTTTTACAGAGATCAATTAATTTACAAACCTGTCTATCTTTGCTGACTGTGTGGATATTTGCATGTTCGAGCTGTGGCCGTTTGGGTTTCCTCCGGCTGCTCCGGTTTCCTCCCTCATCCCAAAGCCCGAGGTCAGGATCGAACCCGGGTCTCTGGCGCTGTGAGGCAGCAGCTCTAGCAGCTGCACTTCCATGCCACACTCCACTAGCCCACCCCCCCTCCGCCAAGTTTACCTTCTCCGATTTCCATCTGTGCTGACTCTTTGTGTAAAAAAATAATTGATTGTTCTTAACATGGAATCCGATCAATTGTGAGCATCTGCAGTCACTCCAATAGAGAAATCCACAGATCTAGAATCTCTGGCACTTACACATTTCTCCATCTTAACCTCCTGAGAATGTTACTACCAATTCTGGAGTCTTTGGTCTTTGCAGCGACTTAGTCAATCAACCACAGATATCGCCCAAATCTCTACTTGGACACAAAATACGAACCATTGTTGTAATTTTAATGAAATTACAAGTGATGAATGTGGGAACAGCATAAGAATTACAAACAAATGTTGATGATTCCTTGGGCTTCAACTCAACTCTATTCACAAGGTACTTTTTGACTTGAGAATTAAGGGACTGAAGTTTAGGGGTAACATGAGGGGGAACTTCTTTACTCAGAGAGTGGTAGCTGTGCGGAATGAGCCCCCAGTGAAGGTGGTGGAGGCAGGTTCGTTTTTATCATTTAAAAATAAATTGGATAGTTATATGGATGGGAAGGGAATGGAAGGTTATGGTCTGAGCGCAGGTATATGGGACTAGGGGAGAATACGTGTTCGGCACGGACTAGAAGGGTCGAGATGGCCTGTTTCCGTGCTGTAATTGTTATATGGTTATATGGTACACAAAAAAGCTGGCAAAACTCAGCGGGTGCAGCAGCATCTATGGAGCGAAGGAAATAGGCAACGTTTTGGGCTGAAACCCTTCTTCAGAAATCCTTCTATTCACAAGCACTGTCTCTTTATTCCCTTTATGCCCAAACTTTGATCAGGCTTGAGCTTATTGCATTAGCAAACATGGAACATTTGGGAGCTGCCCTGCAATGAGTTTCAAATAGCCTTTTATAATCACTTCCTTGCTGGTTCCTGAACAAACAGAAATGTTATCCTCAGTTATTTTGTTGTGCAAAGTCAAAAATTAATTAAACATTTTGCATCAAGGCCCTGCTGGGAGTTGAACCCAGGATCTCCTGTTTACTAGACAGGCACTTTAACCAACTAAGCCACAGAGCCATCTGATAATAAGTACCTGATTACATGAATTTCAATGCAAAATAAATTCTAATTGCAAATATCAAACATAGAAAAGAAGGCTGAACTCTAATTGTCAAGTCTTCTAATGTTTTTGCAGATTCCCCGCTTGAAAGGGATTTGATTTATCTACCCCGAAATGATGAACTGGATTCACTCAGACCAAACACTTCTTTTCACTATCTGGGATTCACAATTAACTCTATCCACATGTCTGTAACATTGCCAAAAGACAAAACAGCAGAATTGGTGCAAGCCTGCAACAAATTGATAGTTACTAATCAACCATCTATTCGACAGGTGGCAAGAGTGATTGGGAAATTAGTAGTAGCATTTCCAGCTACTCAATTTGGACCTTTGCATTACCAAAACTTACAAAGGGTAAAGGTGCAAGCGTTAAAACAACCTGCAGGTCATTTTGATCGACCCATGCAATTACCAGCTAAAGCAATTTCAGAATTACAATGGTGGAAAGAAAACATTTGGCATAGTTCCAGCCCCATCGTTATCAGTAATCCAGCATTCACGATACAAACGGATGCCAGTTCTCAGGGCTGGGGAGCAACTAACATTATATCTAGTACTGGTGGCAGATGGAACATACAAGAATCATCACTACCACAGACACTGGGTATAAATGATCTAGACATGTTGGGTGCGTTTTATGGGCTAAAAGCTTACTGTTCAGCTATGCACCATTTGCATGTCCGCCTACAAATTGACAACACCAAAGTGGTGGCTTATATTAACCACATGGGTGGAATAAAATCGATATCGTGTGACGATCTGGTCAACACAATCTGGAAATGGTGTGTCGACAGACAGATTTGGCTATCAGCGACTTACCTACCAGGTAAGCTCAATACAGTGGCAGACACCAGGTCAAGAAAATTTAATTATAACACCGAATGGAGGTTGAACCATAAATTATTTGCTGATATTACAAAGCGGTATGGAACACCTGATATTGATCTCTTTACATCCCGACTGAATCACCAGTTACCAACATATGTCGCTTGGGAACCAGACCCTGAGGCAGCAGCAATGGACGCTTTTTCGCTGAATTGGGGAAGTTTGTTTTTCTATGCCTTTCCCCCCTTCTGCCTCATCAGTCGGGTCCTATGCAAAATACAAATGGACTCAGCTTCAGATATTTTGGTAGTACCCGACTGGCCTACACAACCATGGTTCCCTGTAGTCCTCGACATGGTCACTGAACCACTCATGACCATTTCCAAAAGACCAGATCTGTTGGCCCATCCTGTTACGGGCAAAAGTCATCCATGCCATGACAGGATAAATCTGTTGGCTTGCAGAATTTAAAAAGGCTTCTGTTGGATCTGGGATTATCGGACAGGACCATGAACATGATCACGGCAGCCTACTGGCCATCAACCAAGAAGCAGTACCTCTCCAGCATCAGGAAGTGGGAAGCGTACTGCTTGAGGACTGTGGTAGCACACAGAACAGCTACTATTACGAACGTCCTGGAGTTCCTATCCAGCCTTCACTTCGCTTTTATAGCACAATTAACAGTGCTAGAAGTGCTTTGTCAGCCTATCTATGGCAGGCACCAGGACAGCAGTCCATAGGATCTCACCCACTGGTGGCCAAACTAATGTGGGGTATTTATAACACCAATCCCCCTAGACCCAGGTACACCCAGATCTGGGACATCAGTGTCATCCTGACGTTACTAAGGGTTTGGTCGCCAGCCAGATCCCTGTCTCTGGAGCAGCTCACTCTAAAAACTGCCATGCTGATGGCCTTGGTCTCAGCCTAAAGGGTCCAGTCCCTAGACAAACTAAGACCCGACAATATGGTAACATCAACAGACCAGATAACATTCAGAATCTGGGAACTGGTTAAGCAGAGCAGGCCGGGAACTTCGGGACTGACGTAAGAATTCCGGGCGTACCCACCTGACCCCCGTTTATGTGTCATGTCACATCTATTGCTTTACATTAGCACAACTAAAGCCTTAAGAGGGAGCGAAATGACATTATGCGTTAGCTACAAACAGCCACATGGTCGGGTGTCAGTACAAACCATCTGAAGATGGCTCAGACAGGTTCTGGGAGCTGCTGGGGTGGATACTGATATTTTTAAATCTCACTCCACCAGGGCAGCAGCAACATTGGCGGCCAGAAATATGGAGGTACCAATGGACCATATTCTGGAAACAGCAGGATGGTCTACGGAAAGGACTTTCCAAATATTTTATAACAAGCCGATTGCCAAACCTGCAATGTTTGCAGAAAGAATTTTAAGTTCTGCAAATATATAATTTAGCCCGAGGGAGCATTATTTTCTGTTTAAAAAATAAATCTTGTTATTGTTTTTATAAAACAGATTCATGTTTAATTACGATAACATACTTTCTCCCTTGGATGACTTCGGCAGTGAGTGCAGCATGGACTGTTCCACAGTTTGAAAACACAGAGCTTTAAAATCTTCACGTAGTCACTCACGTGACTCCGAAGTAAAATAGTAAGATTAAACAAGAACTTACCAGTTTGAAGTTTGATCATTATTTTATGAGGAGTTACGATGAGGGATTACGTGCTCTCCGTTCCCGCCCTCTATTCTAAAGGTCAACTGGTATCTTAGTTCTTCTTATCTTTACTATGTTTATTTCAATTACTATTTCTGTGATTCCACACCACTGCTTTGAAGAATATTGCGCATGCGTGCTGGCGGGGTCTTCACATAATCCCTCATCATAACTCCTCATAAAATAAAGATCAAACTTCAAACTGGTAAGTTCTCGTTTAATCTTACTATTATTGATAGCATTAGAAATTGGGGCAATGTCATTCCATTTCATCCCCACGAGCTCCCATCTATTTACTTCATTAGTTTTTGCATGAATATTTGGAGACTAGCATATACTTTATATTCATATTTTTTCTAATCAATGCAAAAAGGTACATTTATTTAATTAACTATCGGATGCTCAACTATGGAGACAAAATAGACTGCAGATGCTGGAATCTTCAGCAAAACACCAACTGCTGCAGCCACTCAGCCAGTCAGGCAGCATCTGTGGTGGACAGACTTAGGGGTGCCAACTTTCTCACTCCCAAATAAGGGACAAACGGTCAAAATAAGGGACAAATATGTTGATCAACTCAGTCGAGTCTGGGTGAATGATGAGTTGGCCCGGGTGCTGGACTGCATACAAAGCCCAGCCAGTGGGCCAGCTGAGGAGTTTTGGCCCGCGCGACGTTGCGCGCAAAGTCTGGCACCCCATCCAACTCATGAACCGATGATCGGCCATCAGAAGGAGGGGTGGTGATGTCGGCGGTAAGAGAAGGTCCGAAGGTCGGACAGCTGGCGAGATGCTGCTGCTGCACTCCATGGGCTGCACTACGTCAGGACTGGTGACGCAGGGCCGGACTAGACGCTCTGACCCGACAGTCCCCACAACCTGATTAGTAGCTGTCAAATACAGGACAAGGGCGGTCCCGCATGGGACTAACCAATTTAACCCAATATACGGGATGTCCCGGCTAATACGAGACAGTTGGCAATCCTATGTTTGGGGGGATTGTAATAGTGGGGAGAAAGCTGGAAAAGAGAGGTGGGGAGAGGACAATGATAGGAGGATACCCAAAACATCACCTGTCTATTCCCTCCACAGTTGCTGGCTAATACCTGCAGTACTTCATGTATGTTGATGCTCAACTATCTTTCAGCTCAGTTTCTATATTTTACAGCTTAACCAAATGGTATTCTCTAACTACCATCTCTCTGCTCTATTGCTGAAAAGGCTTTCTTTCTGCTTTTGACGATTGATTCAAAGATACAGCATGGAACAGGCCCTTTGGCTCACTAAGTCCATGATGACTTGTTCACACTAGTTCTATGTTATCACACTTTCAGATCCATTCCATACACATGAGGGGCGATTTACAGTCCAATTAACCAACAAACCCGTATGTCTTTTGAATTGGGGGGAGGAAACCAGAGCACCAAGCAGAAACCCACGAGGTCACAGGGAGAAGGTGCAAACTCCACACAGACAGCACCCGAGGTCAGGATCAAATTTGGATCTCTGGTGCTGTGAGGCCATCCTGTGCTGCTATTCAAGTTGCTTGCAGTTTTTGCATTAATTTTTAACTTTCATCTACCAATTTTATCAAATTTGTACAAACCTTCATTTCGATTCCATTCAGCTTCCTCAATCTTCTCTGCAATGATTTTGTGGAACTTGTTCCTTCTTATTTCACCAGTAATGATTTCTCCAATCAATTTTTTCACTATTTTTTAAATTACCTTTTTCACAAAAGCACATATCGTTCCCAACACATGATACCTCTAAATCGTCGATGGTTCTCATCTGTCTAACATTCTACAATGTGGAATACATTGCAGGTCACATTGAAATGACATAGCAGGGAAATAGCAAGGATATATTCAACATGTTTATTCTCCATGTTGTTCTACAGCTTCTATACTGCTGAGTATAGAAGCTGGGATGTAATGTTAAAATTGTACAAGGCATTGGTGAGGCCAAATCTGGAGTATGGTGTACAATTTTGGTCGCCCAATTATAGGAAGGATGTCAACAAAATAGAGAGAGTACAGAGGAGATTTACGAGAATGTTGCCTGGGTTTCAACAAATAAGTTACAGAGAAAGGTTGAATAAGTTAGGTCTTTATTCTCTGGAGCGCAGAAGGTTAAGGGGGGGACTTGATAGAGGTCTTTAAAATGATGAGAGGGATAGACAGAGTTGATGTGGACAAGCTTTTCCCTTTGAGAATAGGGAAGATTCAAACAAGAGGACATGACTTCAGAATTAAGGGACAGAAGTTTAGGGGTGACATGAGGGGGAACTTCTTTACTCAGAGAGTGGTAGCGGTGTGGAATGCGCTTCCAGTGGAAGTGGTGGAGGCAGGTTCGTTGATATAATTTAAAAATAAATTGGATAGGCATATGGATGAGAAGGGAATGGAGGGTTATGGTATGAGTGCAGGTAGGTGGGACTAAGGGAAAAAAAGTTGTTCGGCACGGACTTGTAGGGCCGAGATGGCCTGTTTCCGTGCTGTAATTGTTATACGGTTATATGGTTACATTCATATTCCGTTTATTAAAGTCTAATATAGCTGTCCTGCTATTTTTGCACGGTCGGCCCTGCATGAAGCCAGCTGTTTGTTTTCAAATTTTGGTTTGACAATCTGCAATCCCTTGACCTTTTTCTGCACATTAAAGATTTTTCATTGATTAGTTCGATATTGAACTTTCAAGCAATTGAACTTTCGTGGCAAATCATAACTTTTTTTCCAAACTTTCTTGAACATTCTGGCTTGGAACTGATATTGGACATCTCCAGCTGAAAATAAAAAGGTGGTGTTGCGTATAGGATAAAACTACAGATGCTGGTTTAAACCAAAGATAGACACAAAATGCTGGAGTAACTCAGCGGGACAGGCAGCATCTCTGGAGAGAAGGAATGGGTGACGTTTCGGGTCGAGACCCTTCCTGTATAGTTGGCGGAGCCTTAACCCAGAGAATACATGCTTTTAAGTTCAGGATGGGATTCTGACTCATGACGGTCCAGTGAGATTTTCATTAGCATGAGTAATAACGGACCAGAGGGTGCTACGGTGGTGCAATGGTAGAGTTGCTGGCTTACAGTGGCAGAGACTTGGGTTCAATCCTGACTACAGGTGCTGTCTGTACAGAGTTGGTATGTTCTTCCCGTTACCTCTGGGTTTTCTCCATGTGCTCCAGTTTACTCTCACACTCCAAAGACGTAGGCTAATTGCCTTGGTGAAAATTGCAAAATGTCCGTAGTGTTAGTGTATGGGGATCGCTGCTTGGCATGGACTTGGTGAGCCAAAGGGCCTATTTTTGTGCTGCATCTCTAATCTAAACTGAACCAGAAAATTCTCTCAAATGATGTCAACCATTGTGCAATACCAAGCGTTTATCTCCACATTCCTGGTGGAAATGATTTCAGAATTAAGGGACAGAAGTTTAGGGGTAACATGAGGGGGAACTTCTTTACTCAGAGAGTGGTAGCGGTGTGGAATGAGCTTCCAGTGGAAGTGGTGGAGGCAGGTTCGTTGGTATCATTTAAAAATAAATTGGATAGGCATATGGATGAGAAGGGAATGGAGGGTTATGGTATGAGTGCAGGCAGGTGGGACTAAGGGGAAAAAAGGTTGTTCGGCACGGACTTGTAGGGCCGAGTTGGCCTGTTTCCGTGCTGTAATTGTTATATGGCGTATGGTTAAAACAATATGCCTATTTTAAGTCATAAAGCAATGAGTTTTCAACACTACAAAGCACCCTGAATCATTTCAAAGTGAGTGGGGAAAGATTAAATAGGAGCCTGAGTGGTAACCTTTTTACACAAAGGGAAGTGGGTGTATGGAATGAACTGCCAGCGGAGGTATTTTTCATGCTGTATGTGTCTACGACTCATGACTCTATTTAAAGGGCCAAACCTCCACAAGTAATTTACTAGAATGTTGCCTGGGTTTCAAAAACTAAGTTACAGAGATAGGTTGAATAAGTTAGGTCTTTATTCTCTGGAGCGCAGAAGGTTAAGGGGGGACTTGATAGAGGTCTTTAAAATGATGAGAGGGATAGACAGAGTTGATGTGGACAAGCTTTTCCCTTTGAGAATAGGGAAGATTCAAACAAGAGGACATGACTTCAGAATTAAGGGACAGAAGTTTAGGGGCAACATGAGGGGAGAACTTCTTTATTCAGAGAGTGGTAGCGGTGTGGCATGAGCTTCCAGTGGAAGTGGTGTCGGCAGGTTCGTTGGTATCATTTAAAAATAAATTGGATAGGCATATGGATGAGAAGGGAATGGAGGGTTATGGTATGAGTGCAGGCAGGTGGGACTAAGGGAAAAAAAGTTGTTCGGCACGGACTTGTAGGGCCGAGATGGCCTGTTTCCGTGCTGTAATTGTTATATGGTTATATGGTTAAGTATTATCTGAGGAGTTGTTTCATCTCACTGCAGCCTCACTGCTACCTTTACCTACATCCCAAACATAAGAATGAGTCCAGTTTGCATCTTTAACTATTTTTCTACTCTCAGTATTGACTTCTAATAAGGATTTACTTTAGTTTTGTTATTTAGTTTAGAAATATAGTGTGGAAACAGGCCATTCGGCCCACTGTCAATACTGACCAGTGATCACCCCATACACTAGCACTATCCTACACACTAGGACAATTTACAATTTCTTTCACTGAAGCCAATTAGCCTAGAAACCTGGACATCTTTTGAGTTTGGGAGGAAACAGGAGCATCCGGAGAAAATACGTGCAGTCATATAACCATATAACCATATAACAATTACAGCACGGAAACAGGCCATCTCGGCCCTACAAGTCCGTGCCGACACAACTTTTTTTTTCCCTTAGTCCCACCTGCCTGCACTCATACCATAACCCTCCATTCCCTTCTCATCCATATGCCTATCCAATTTATTTTTAAATGATACCAACGAACCTGCCTCCACCACTTCCACTTGGAGCTCATTCCACACCGCTACCACTCTCTGAGTAAAGAAGTTCCCCCTCATATTACCCCTAAACTTCTATCCCTTAATTCTGAAGTCATGTCCTCTTGTTTGAATCTTCCCTATTCTCAAAGGGAAAAGCTGATCCACATCAACTCTGTCTATCCCTCTCATCATTTTAAAGACCTCTATGAAGTCCCCCCTTAACCTTCTGCGCTCCAGAGAATAAAGACCTAACTTATTCAACCTATCTCTGTAACTTAGTTGTTAAAACCCAGGCAACATTCTAGTAAATCTCCTCTGTACTCTCTCTATTTTGTTGACATCCTTCCTATAATTGGGCGACCAAAATTGTACACCATACTCCAGATTTGGTCTCACCAATGCCTTGTACAATTTTAACATTACATCCCAACTTCTATACTCAATGCTCTGATTTATAAAGGCTAGCATACCAAAAGCTTTCTTTACACGCAGTTGTGACGGGAATGTACAAATTCTGTACAGGCAGCACCCGTAGTCAAGATGGAGTCCGGGTTAATGATGCTGTAAGGCAACAAATCTAATGCTACACCACTGTGCTGCCCTCAATTTGTTGAATGCTATTCCAGCTGGATAGCAGAGAGATTGATCCCAGGCATCGTAGTCAAACTTTTTCTTTCCACAGTTTGCCAAGACCCTTGCTCAGGGTGATTTGAGAATCAATATCTATGCAAGCTCAATTTTACCGAAAATGATTGTTGACCATTTTAACACCCATTTAATCAGACTCAGCTGGGCCTTGTCTTGCACTAAACGTTATTCCCTTTATCCTGTAATTGTACACTGTGGACAGATTGATTGTATTCATGTAGTCTTTCTGCTGACTAGATAGCACACAACAAAAATGCTTTTCACGGTACCTTGGTACTTGTGACAATAGAATAAACTAAGCTAAACTAAATGGCCTCGGTAAAAAATATAAGTTGTCACTGGTTTGTAGGATAGTGCTAGTTTATGAGGGTGATCACAGCTCCATGTGGACTCAGTGGACTGAAGAGCCCGCTTCCACTCTGTATTTGGAAAATCACCTGTCCATTCTCACCACAGATGAAAAAGCTACTTTTATAACTACTAAACCAAGTTCGCTTCTTAAAAAACAGACACCACACAACTTGTTTGGTAGACCAGTTCAAAACTTTACTTAACATCGGCCGATTGAAGGGAGTGAGAATTCCAGCTAAGTGACCAATGTAGACACTTAACTGTGCTCAGCCACCTTCCCTGAACAACAGAATTACATTGCCTTACATAGGGTTTTTTGTCCCCTTAGCACATTCCACAGACATTAATCATGTCAGAGGTACAGGAAAAGATTTCCACAGAATGCATCACATCAAAGGCCTTTTGTTTACATGGTACAAGATATACTAAAAACATTGGCCATTTGCTTTAGGTTATTTTATCTCCAAAGAGATCACCCTAGCTCTTTTCGCTGCTTCCTCTCACTTGGTCCCTTGGTCCCTCATAAACATAGGCCATTTGTTTACAAAGATGTGACTAGCTATGTCTCTCTTCCTCTCTGTCACTTCCTCACTTGGGAGACAATGTTATAGGATTTATTATCTCACACATCCCGCAACCTAAGGCAAGCCTAATTTGACACTAAATATAAGCTGTAAGCTAGCCCAAAAGCCAATTTAATATCTTCTTATATTTTTAACTAAAATTCGGCTTCATCACAGATGCTTCCTGACCTGTTGAGTTCCTCCAGCACTTTGTGATTTACTAAGCTTCCAGCATCTGCAGCTCCTTATGTCTCTACTTTCTACCACAATTGGCGATGAGTCCACATTCCTAAAGATGAATATAAAAGAAGTAAATTAATATTCCACACAATCTAGAGTTGCTCTGTACTGAGAGTTCTTTTAACTTATAAAAACAAATATTCAATTTATTTCAAACCTACTGTAGTCATACATTTTCTAATACTTTACTTATACGAAAAATCAATAGAAATTTCAACACACTTAATAATGAAATATAAGTGCTGGAAATAAATTTAGTTTCAAGAGACAGCACAGATACCTTGTACTCTTCATCTTTCAGTATGTATTTGCCTATCTTGAAGAAATTGCTCGGTTTTGTTTGGAAATTGTTTGTGATAATTGGTTCTGTCATAAATATACTTTGTCCTGCATTACATCCTCTCTTCAATGTTTCATTCGCCAATGCAATCAATAGACAACAAGATCTGTGCTCTAATGATGGTGACATGGTGAGGGTGTATATCATGTTACAGAAACTGACAACTAGTTTTATCAGTAACTCACATCCAATGAGTCCCACATGAGCATAGTCCTTTTTTTGACAAATCACATATATTAGTGTAGAAACATAGAAACATAGAAATTAGGTGCAGGAGTAGGCCATTCGGCCCTTCGAGCCTGCACCGCCATTCAATATAATCATGGCTGTTCATCTAACTCAGTATCCCGTACCTGCCTTCTCTCCATACCCCCTGATCCCCTTTGCCACAAGGGCCACATCTAACTCCCTCTTAAATATAGCCAATGAACTGGCCTCGACTACCCTCTGTGGCAGAGAG
Organism: Leucoraja erinaceus; assembly: GCF_028641065.1. NCBI lineage: Eukaryota > Metazoa > Chordata > Chondrichthyes > Rajiformes > Rajidae > Leucoraja > Leucoraja erinaceus. The sequence goes on along the minus strand of NW_026576150.1, from coordinate 123,668 downwards.
TTCCAGAGATTCACCACTCTCTGTGTGAAAAAAGTTCTTCTCATCTCGGTTTTAAAGGATTTCCCCCTTATCCTTAAGCTGTGACCCCTTGTCCTGGACTTCCCCAACATCGGGAGCAATCTTCCTGCATCTAGCCTGTCCAACTCCTTAAGAATTCTATAAGTTTCTATAAGATCCCCTCTCAATCTCCTAAATTCTAGAGAGTATAAACCAAGTCTATCCAGTCTTTCTTCATAAGACAGTCCTGACTTCCCAGAAATCAGTCTGGTGAACCTTCTCTGCACTCCCTCTATGGCAATAATGTCCTTCCTCAGATTTGGAGACCAAAACTGTACGCAATACTCCAGGTGTGGTCTCACCAAGACCCTGTACAACTGCAGTAGAACCTCCCTGCTCCTATACTCAAACCCTTTTGCAATGAAAGCTAACATACCATTCGCTTTCTTTACTGCTTGCTGCACCTGCATGCCTACCTTCAATGACTGGTGTACCATGACACCCAGGTCTCGCTGCATCTCCCCCTTTCCCAATCGGCCACCATTTAGATAATAGTCTGCTTTCCCGTTTTTGCCACCAAAATGGATAACCTCACATTTATTGGGGAATGTGATTGGGGAATTTTCCCCGCACTACCTGGGGAAAAAAAATCTCATCTGAGCTAACAACCAGGCACAATGATAGTAATTATTTTTATGTCCTATGTTTCCAAAAACCTATCGGTTATTCTGACAGGTCATTTAGAAACATCACAGAGGGTAAGTAATAATACTGACCATAATTTTGCATAGATTTAGATTTGGGCGACACAGTGGCGCAGTGGTAAAGTTGCTGCCTCACAGCGCCAGAGACCTGGGTTCGATCCTGACCTCAGGCGCTGTCTGTGCGGAGTTTGCACGTTCTCCCTGTGTCAAACGGATTTTCTCTGGGAGCATTCCAAAAACATGTAGGTTTGCACGTTGATTGGCTTAATTTCAGTCCCTGAATCAAATCCACTTTATTGGAAGGAAAACGTCAAAATGCTTTACTATCCCCATATGAAGTGCCTCATCTTTGAAACTCGCACCCTCAGCGATACCTGGACACTAGCGCTATACTAACACTGGGGACAATTTACCAAAGCCAATTAACCTATAAACCTGTACGTCTATGTAGTGTGGAAGGAGACCGGACGAGTCGTGGAAAACCCACAAGGTCACGGGGAAAACATACAAACTCCGTACAGACAGCACCTGCAGTCAGGATCGAACATGGGTCTCTGGCGCTGTAAAGCAGCAACTCTACCGCTGCGCCACTGTGCTCCTTCTACTACTGCTAAGATCTCGTAAAATCATACAGTTGACTCCTCATCGTAATTGCTCTTTCTTCCTAAAATGAATCATCGCAGTTCAATGTGCATTAGATGTTATCAGCCCTGGGCCAGCTCATTTCACTGAATTGTTTTTGTCTTACTAAAATCAGTTTGTCCGCATATTTTCCCAGCTCTGTCATGTGTTGTATTGATGCCAACTGGCACAGTAATATTATTTTCACATTTGATTAAAATTTGGCATGGTACACCAGTCATTGAAAGTAGGCATGCAGGTGCAGCAGGCAGTGAAGAAAGCGAATGGTATGTTAGCTTTCATAGCAAAAGGATTTGAGTATAGGAGCAGGGAGGTTCTACTGCAGTTGTACAGGGTCTTGGTGAGACCACACCTGGAGTATTGCGTACAGTTTTGGTCTCCAAATCTGAGTAAGGACATTATTGCCATAGAGGGAGTGCAGAGAAGGTTCACCAGACTGATTCCTGGGATGTTAGGACTGTCTTATGAAGGACTGTCTTATGAAGAAAGACTGGATAGACTTGGTTTATACTCTCTAGAATTTAGGAGATTGTGAGGGGATCTTATAGAAACTTACAAAATTCTTAAGGGGTTGGACAGGCTAGATGCAGGAAGATTGCTCCCGATGTTGGGGAAGTCCAGGACAAGGGGTCACAGCTTAAGGATAAGGGGGAAATCCTTTAAAACCGAGATGAGAAGAACTTTTTTCACACAGAGAGTGGTGAATATCTGGAACTCTCTGCCGCAGAGGGTAGTCGAGGCCAGTTCATTGGCTATATTTAAGAGGGAGTTAGATGTGGCCCTTGTGGCTAAGGGGATCAGAGGGTATGGAGAGAAGGTAGGTACGGGATACTGAGTTGGATGATCAACCATGACTATATTGAATGGCGGTGCAGGCTCGAAGGGCCGAATGGCCTACTCCTGCACCTAATTTCTATGTTTCTATGTTTCTATGGTGTGCCTTGCAGATAAAGTTCGCTTCAAGTTCTGACTGAGGATATTTTGCATTCAACATTATGGAGCTTGATAAATGTTGGCATGAATTAGTTTGTACAATCACTTGTAGATCAGCAGAAATAACAATTATTGGAGTCATAATGCAGTTGAACATTTTGGAATTATCTTGTCCTCTACAGTTGATAATTAATGATTTACTCACCAAATATTATCTCATATTATGCTTTAACCCAATGTAAGGGAACAGCATTATCACCACACACACATTTGGGGAAAAAAATTATCTTTTCATGTTAATAAACTCATCATGTGCCCTTTGCATGGATGTAATTGGCCTTTCACCCAACCTGCTACCATCAATAAATGATCTAAAGTGCTGGAATAACTCAGCGGGTCAGGCAGCATCACTGGAGAACATGGATAGGTGAAGTTTCGGGTTGGAATCTTTCTTCAGACATTGTAGGGGGTTGGGGGGAGGAAAGAAAGACTTCAGGAAGTCCAGAGGCGGCACGCACACCGCCATCCACATTAACGGGACGGAGGTGGAACGTGTTTCTAGCTTCAGGTTCCTGGGAGTCAATATCTCCGATGACCTCTCTTGGACCTACAATACCTCAACTCTGATCAAGAAGGCTCACCAGCGTCTCTTCTTCCTGAGGAGACTGAAGAAGGTCCATCTGTCTCCTCAGATCCTGGTGAACTTCTACCGCTGCACCATCGAGAGCATCCTTACCAACTGCATCACAGTATGGTATGGCAACTGCTCTGTCTCTGAGCGGAAGGCATTGCAGAGGGTGGTGAAAATTGCCCAACGCATCACCGGTTCCTCGCTCCCCTCCATTGAGTCTGTCCAAAGCAAGCGTTGTCTGTGGAGGGCGCTCAGCATCGCCAAGGACTGCTCTCACCCCAACCATGGACTGTTTACCCTCCTACCATCCGGGAGGCGCTACAGGTCTCTCCGTTGCCGAACCAGCAGGTCGAGGAACAGCTTCTTCCCGGCGGCTGTCACTCTACTCAACAACGTACCTCGGTGACTGCCAATCACCATCCCCACCGGACACTTATTATTATTTATTCAAATCATTTGCTATGTAGCTCTTCCAGGGAGATGCTAAATGCATTTCGTTGTCTCTGTACTGTACACTGACAATGACAATTAAAATTGAATCTGAATCTGAATCTGAAAGCTGGAGCAGCAGGACAAAACATGGCAGGTGATCGGTGAAGACCGGGAGGAGGGGAGGGGGTTGGGTTTGATAGGTCGATGACTGGACAAAGGTCGGAGATAATAAAACAGAAGGTGTGAAAGAAACGGATTGAGGAGTTGCGAATTGTGAAGCTAGAGGAAGGAATGTGAACAGGGGGATCTGGGAATAACTGTGCACAGTTCCCTGAAAGTGGAATCTCATGTAGATAGGGTGGTAAAGAAAGCTTTTGGTGTGCTGGCCTTTATAAATCAGAGCATTGAGTATAGAAGTTGGGATGTAATGTTAAAATTGTACAAGGCATTGGTGAGGCCAATTTTGGAGTATGGTGTACAATTTTGGGCACCTAATTATAGGAAGGATGTCAACAAAATAGAGAGAGTACAGAGGAGATTTACTAGAATGTTGCCTGGGTTTCAGCAACTAAGTTACAGAGAAAGGATGAACAAGTTAGGTCTTTATTCTCTGGAGCGCAGAAGGTTAAGGGGGGACTTGATAGAGGTTTTTAAAATGATGAGAGGGATAGACAGAGTTGACGTGGAAAAGCTTTTCCCACTGAGAGTAGGGAAGATTCAAACAAGGGGACATGACTTGAGAATTAAGGGACTGAAGTTTAGGGGTAACATGAGGGGGATCTTCTTTACTCAGAGAGTGGTAGCTGTGTGGAATGAGCTTCCAGTGAAGGTGGTGGAGGCAGGTTCGTTTTTATCATTTAAAAATAAATTGGATAGTTATATGGATAGGAAGGGAATGGAGGGTTATGGTCTGAGCGCGGGTATATGGGACTAGGGGAGATTATGTGTTCGGCGCGGACTAGAAGGGTCGAGATGGCCTGTTTCCGTGCTGTAATTGTTATATGGTTATATGGCAATGTAGGTGGCAGAGGGAGGTGAAAATTAAATACAAGTCCAGATGGGGCACAGGGGAAGAGAGGGATTAAGGGTTGTTTGGGGAGAAGGGGGAGAGGGAAGGTGATGGGTTTGTTAGAGATTACCTACAATTGTAGAATTCAACGTTTCATATCTTGGGTTGTAAGCTATTACGTGGAATAAGAGTTATACTGTTACAATTAGTTTCTTTAATCTTGTCATTAGTAAAAGAACTATATTCTGGCTCAGTGAGAAGACCTGATATTGTCCTCTTCAATTTTAAATCTTCCATTGCTGGGCCATTCTTATGGAAGCTGAATGACCTTTATTTGCCGATGCGTTCCCCCTTCCTTCCTCCATGACGTTTCTCTGTTATTTGGACGACTGGTAAATGATCTTGAGTAGAGGAGCAGGGAGGTTCTACTGCAGTTGTACAGGGTCTTGGTGAGACCACACCTGGAGTATTGCGTACAGTTTTGGTCTCCAAATCTGAGGAAGGACATTATTGCCATAGAGGGAGTGCAGAGAAGGTTCACCAGACTGATTCCTGGGACGTCAGGACTGTCTTATGAAGAAAGACTGGATAGACTTGGTTTATACTCTCTAGAATTTAGGAGATTGAGAGGGGATCTTATAGAAACTTACAAAGTTCTTAAGGGATTGGACAGGCTAGATACAGGAAGATTGTTCCCGATGTTGGGGAAGTCCAGGACAAGGGGTCACAGCTTATGGATAAGGGGGAAATCCTTTAAAACCGAGATGAGAATAACTTTTTTTCACGCAGAGAGTGGTGAATCTCTGGAACTCTCTGCCGCAGAGGGTAGTCGAGGCCAGTTCATTGGCTATATTTAAGAGGGAGTTAGATGTGGCCCTTGTGGCTAAGGGGATCAGAGGGTATGGAGAGAAGGCAGGTACGGGGACACTGAGTTGGATGATCAGCCATGATCATATTGAATGGCGGTGCAGGCTCGAAGGGCCGAATGGCCCTACTTCTGCACGTAATTTCTATGTTTCTATCTGCTGAGACAATGCTCTAAGGAGATTGTCACCAGTTGCAGTATTCAAAGATCCAATCCCTTGGATACTCCACCACTTATTGACTTTGGCTGGACAGATTGTTCCAAGTTTGCAAACACCCTGCATATGCACAGCCAGTACATCTTGGTCTTGTTTGACAAATATGTTTCTTTAAATATACTGCTGGGTTGTTGCATTTCTGATTTGTCAACTGTTCAAACAGTGGACTCCTGTAATAACTTCAGGACAACTGTATTAGAACATAGAACATAGACCTGCACAGCACAGGAACAGGCCCTTTGGCCGATTGTAGATGCTAAGTAGGCGGCGTGATTCGCGTCAGCAGCGGCCTCTGCAGCCCGTCTGCGTTTTTATTATTTTTTGTCTATGTTTCTATGTAGTTTTTGTTATTTTTTTTGTTGGGGTGTGTGTGTGGGGGGGTGGGGGTGGGGTGGGAGGGAGGGGGTAACTTTTAAATCTCTTCCTGCACGGGAGACCCGACCTTTTCTTTGTCGGGTCTCCGTTGTCGTTGGGGCTGCAACGAGGAGCGGCCTCCAACAGGAGAAGACCGGGGGCTCTGGTGCGGACGACTCACCTAACCGTCGCGGAGCTGGCCGAGTCCAGAGCGGGTGGAGCTGTGGTGGAGCGCTGCTGCTGCTGCGGCCCGACCTCCGGAGATTCGGAGGCTGCAGCTGCGGGTCTGGCGGACGGCGGGACCGGGAGCCCGCGGGTCCCTGGAGGGAGACCGCTTTTCAGGGCTCCCGCAACGGCGACTTCTCCCGCCCGAGTTGCGGGGTCGAAGAGCTCCTGGAGCGGGGCTTTACATCACCGCCCCGCGCGGCTTGGAATGGCTGCGGGACTCTGCGAGCGCCCGCCGGGGGCTCTAACATCAAGAACCCGGTGTGCGACCTCGCATCACCCGGCGTGGCTTTAATGGCCGCAGGACAATCGCCATCGCCAGATGGGGGCTTTGACTTTGACTCTGACATCGGGGAGGGGAGAGTGCAGTGGAGAGATAAGTTTTTTTGGCCTTCCATCACAGCGATGTGATGGATGTTTATGTAAATTATGTTGTGTCTGGGGTCTATTTGTTTGTAATGTATGGCTGCAGAAACGTCATTTCGTTTGGACCTCAAGGGGTCCAAATGACAAATAAATTGAATCTTGAATCTTGAATCTTGAATCTTGTATCTAATGCCATTCTAACTAACTCCATTTGCCTTCACATGGTCCATTTCCCTCTATTTAAACATCTAAATGCCTTTTAAACGTTGCTATCATACCATTACCACCATCTCCCCAGGCAGTTCTTTCCAGATTACCAGCATTGCCTGCTATGTAAAAACCCACCTCAAAATATTTAATAGGAATCTGAGGGGTGACTTTTTCACACAGTGGGTGTATGGAACAAGCTGCCAGAGGAGATAGTTGAGGCAGGGACTACCCTAACATTAACAGGTACATTGATAGGAAAGGTTTGGAGGGATATGGGCCAAATGCTGGCAGATGGGACTAATGTAGCTAGGACATGTTTGTCGGTTTGGGGAAATTGGGCCAAAGGGCCTGTTACCACTGTATCGCTCTATGACTCCGTGACTCAAATAACTCTACCAATATTCCTGTACTTTCAAAACTTAGTAATTGGACCAATTACATTTTTAGCAAGATCATTTATAAAAATACATCATAAACAATAGAGGTCCCAACACTGATCAATGTGCACACTCGTTCCAGACCTCCAATCTGAAAACACCCATCTGAAAATGGCCAAGCCATTTTGTATTCAACGGCCAACTCACTGTCGATCTCATGTGACTTAATCTTCTGGACCAGCCTACCCATGAGGGACTTGTCAAATGCCTTATTAAAGTCCATTTACACAATATCCACTGACCATGATGTCTGGATGAGTATGATGAAGGGTCTCGACTCGAAACGTCATCTATTCCTTTTCTCCAAAGATGCTGCATGACACGTTGAGTTAATCCAGAATTTTGTGTCTTTCCGCTGCCCTAACTCAATCATCTTCGTTACTTCCTGAAAAAAATCAACCAAAATGTAAGATAAGACTTCCCCTACCAAACGCCATACTGAATATTCTGTTTAGGATTATGCTTATCTGAATGCAAATAAATCCTCACCTTAAAAAAAATGATTCCACTAATATCTAGGATGTCAACAAAATAGAGAGAGTACAGAGGAGATTTACTAGAATTTTGCCTGGGTTTCAGCAACTAAGTTACAGAGAAAGGTTGAACAAGTTGGGGCTTTATTTTAGGGTGTTTAGGGATGACAGGTGGCACAATGGGCTAAGTGTTCGGCTGGCGACCGGAAGGTAGCCGGTTCGAATCCCGCTTGGAGTGCATACTGTCGTTGTGTCCTTGGGGCAAGACACTTCACCCACCTTTGCCTGTGTGTAAAATGTAATGTAATTATGTGAAACACTTTGGGGTCAATGCAAGTTGACTAAAAATGTGCTATATAAATAAGATTATTATTATTATTTTTATTATTATTTATTCATTGGAGCACAGAAGGTTAAGGGGGACTTTTAGGCCATTTGGAAAAATGGGCTGAAAGATGGCAGATGGAGTTTAATGCTGATAAATGTGAGGTGCTACACCTTGGCAGGACAAATCAAAATAGGACGTACATGGTAAATGGTAGGGAATTGAAGAATACAGTTGAACAGAGGGATCTGGGTATAACCGTGCATAGTTCCTTGAAGGTGGAATCTCTTATAGATAGGGTGGTAAAGAAAGCTTTTGGTATGCTAGCCTTTATAAATCAGAGCATTGAGTATAGAAGCTGGGATGTAATGTTAAAATTGTACAAGGCATTGGTGAGACCAAATCTGGAGTATGGGGTACAATTTTGGTCGCCAAATTATAGGAAGGATGTCAACAAAATAGAGAGAGTACAGAGGAGATTTACTAGAATGTTGCCTGGGTTTCAACAACTAAGTTACAGAGATAGGTTGAATAAGTTAGGTCTTTATTCTCTGGAGCGCAGAAGGTTAAGGGGGGACCTGATAGAGGTCTTTAAAATGATGAGAGGGATAGACAGAGTTGATGTGGACAAGCTTTTCCCTTTGAGAATAGGGAAGATTCAAACAAGGGGACATGACTTCAGAATTAAGGGACAGAAGTTTAGGGGTAATATGAGGGGGAACTTCTTTACGCAGAGAGTGGTGGCGGTGTGGAATGAGCTCCCAGTGGAAGTGGTGGAGGCAGGTTCATTGGTATCATTTAAAAATAAATTGGATAGGCATATGGGTGAGAAGGGAATGGAGGGTTATGGTACGAGTGCAGGCAGGTGGGACTAAGGGGAAAAAAATTTGTTCGGCATGGACTTGTAGGGCCGAGATGGCCTGTTTCCGTGCTGTAATTGTTATATGGTTATATGGTTATATGACTTGATAGAGGTTTTTAAAATGATGAGAGGGATAGACAGAGTTGACGTGGAAAAGCTTTTCCCACTGAGAGTAGGGAAGATTCAAACAAGGGGACATGACTTGAGAATTAAGGGACAGAAGTTTAGGGTAACATGAGGGGGAACTTCTTTACTCAGAGAGTGGTGGCTGTGTGGAATGAGCTTCCAGTGAAGGTGGTGGAGGCAGGTTCGTTTTTATCATTTAAAAATAAAATTGGATAGTTATATGGATGGGAAGGGAATGGAAGGTTATGGTCTGAGCGCAGGTGTATGGGACTAGGGGAGAATATGTGTTCGGCACGGACTAGAAGGGTCGAGATGGCCTGTTTCCGTGCTGTAATTGTTATATGGATATATTATTATATCCCTACCACTGAAATAATGCTCACCACTATAATATTTTGGTTATCTTTGTTGCCCTAACGGAATAACATAGCTTTTCTCCATTCTTCTATGATCTCGCCCATGGCTAAAGATGCTACCAAGATCTCCATCAAAGAACCAACAATCTCCACTCTTGCCTTCCTCAGTATCCTGGGATAGATTCTATCAGGCCCTGAGGCATGAGAATGATCCCAGGGATGATTGGGTTAACATATGATGAGCGTTTGATGACACTGGGCTGGAGTTTATGATAAATGGGAGACCACAAAGAAACTTACCGAATTGTGAAAAGTCAGGATAGAGTGGATGTGGAGAGGATGTTTCCACTTGATGGAGAGTCTGGAACCAGAGGGTCAGAATAAAAGGATGTACCTTTTGAAAGGAGATGAGGAGGAATTTCTTTAGTCAGAGGGTGGTGAATCTGTGGAATGCATTGCCACAGACGGCTGTGGAGGCCACAAGTCAGTGGGTATTTTTAAGGCGGAGATTGAAAGATATTTGATTGATAAGGGTGTCAATCATAATGTGGAGATGGCAAGAGAATGGGTAGAGAGGGAAAGATAGGTCAGCCATGATTCTCTTATAGAAACTTACAAAATTCTTAAGGGGTTGGACAGGCTAGATGCAGGAAGATTGCTCCCGATGTTGGGGAAGTCCAGGACAAGGGGTCACAGCTTAAGGATAAGGGGGAAATCCTTTAAAACCGAGATGAGGAGAACTTTTTTCACACAGAGAGTGGTGAATCTCTGGAACTCTCTGCCGCAGAGGGTAGTTGTGGCCAGTTCATTGGCTATATTTAAGAGGGAGTTAGATGTGGCCCTTGTGGCTAAGAGGATCAGAGGGTATGGAGAGAAGGCAGGTACGGGATACTGAGTTGGATGATCAGCCATGATCATATTGAATGGCGGTGCAGGCTCGAAGGGCCAAATGGCCTACTCCTGCACCTAATTTCTATGTTTCTATGTTTCTATGGAATGGCGGAGTAGACTTAATGGGCCAAATGGCCTAATTCTGCTCCTATGACATGAACTTATGACATCCACATTAATGGGGTTTTTCCAGATCCAACACTTGTTTCAGCTTAATTTTGGCTTGCCCAAAAATACTCTTTCCTAATCCCACCATCATCCATTATTACTTGACTTAATTTCATAGCCCCTTACAGAAATTAATTCCATCCCTAATGCAATGAACATAGCATCCCAGAGAAATAGTAAAGCAACAGCAAACACACGTATTTTTATTTGGCTGTTCAAACTGGAATTCTGCGGCAAAACAAATTATTTGCAGATTTTCTGGGTGGTTTCTCGCAAATGTAGATTTTTTCAAAATGTTTTCCATGGAAGTTATTTCACACTTAAAATATAAACTTTGTGAGTGATTTCAAAGAAGACTGTATGGTATTGTATTGTATAGTATTGTATTCAAATTTATTGTCATTGTCTCAATTTGAGACAACGAAATGAATTTCCCTTACAGGCAGTATCATTAAAAAAAATCACAAACAAAATAAATAAATAATAAATAAATAATAAAACATATTAAAAATAAAATTGAAATTGAATTCAAAAAAAGCACAAACACAGAAAGTCCACGACACAACATAACATAAATGGCACCAAGGTGAGGATGGCACCATAGTCCAGCCAGCCTCCCCTCCATGTTCATCAGTGGTCGGGGCCTTCCGAGCCGGGCAGAGTCGCAGGACCCCGCGCTGTCCATCAGAGCCTCCCGCGTTGGGAGCTCCGCAAACCGCAGCTCCATGATGTCGGTGCAGCAGGTCCAGCACTCCGGGCTCCAGACGGCGACCCCCGGTAAGGCATCGCCAGCCCCGCGATGTTTCGGCGCTGTCCCGCCACTGCTGGAGCTCCGGTCGATCCCAGCAGGAAGGCCGCGCCAATCCAGGTAGGTAGGCCGCTGTGGGGGGAGGGGGGGGGGCGAGGACGTGACTCGAATAATAGTTGCGTCCTCACCAGGAAGCGGCTGAAGGACGGTATCCCCCGCACCGTGCCCTCTTCCCCCACATAAAAACACCAAAAAACCACAAAAAAACACACCATAACTAAATAAACAAAAAAACAAAAAGATACCGGACTGTAGGTGGAGGCTGCTGACACCAGCGCCACCGGAAGTATAACAGCGGAAGTACAAGACTGATTTGGAGGTAAAGGTTTTCAGATGGCACAATAGGAATAATTTTAAGGAGAAAGGTCCTTGAAGCTACCATAGACAGACACAAAGTGCAAGAGTAACTCAGCATTTCTGGAGGACATGGAAAGGTATGTTTCAGGCCAGGACCCTTCTTCAGACCAATGGAAAATTTAGACTTTCTGAAGGTGGGTCTAAGGAGGGAGACTCTGAGTAAGGTGGCCAAAAATCACAGCCGTAAGTGGCAGCAATTTTTTCTAAAATCAATATACAGAACAACAGGAAGTGGTCAAGATCAGACTTTTAGTAATATATATATATATAATAAACAACAGAGGTCCCAACACTGATCATTGTGGAGTCACTAGTTCCAGACGCCCAATCTGAAAACACCCACCACCATTACCATGTGTCGTGTATGGCCAAATCATTTTTGTATCTAACTACCAACTCACCATCAATCCCATGTGACTTAAATTTCTGGACCAGCCTACCCTTGAGGGATTTACTAATGTCCACTTACACAATATCCACAGACCCTGATGCCTGGATGAGTCTCGACTCAAAACGTCACCTATTAATTTTCTCCAGAGATGCTGCCTGATCCACTGAGTTACTCCAGCACTTTGTATCTATCTACAGATATCAGTAATGTGGGCAGGAGCATGAATTGCTGCATTTGTTGCAATCAAGGCTTGTGTGTTAATCACATGCAATCTCTTTTGGTTCCCCCTCAGCACTGAAAGTCAATTGCAGAATGGGTATCCTTTCCATTTCAATTTTAATCAACACGTTCTTAACTGCTTCTGAAGTCAGCTTGTTCTGCATCGATTATAATCAGTAGGCAAAATGTGCCTTATCTCTGACCTTAGTTGAAGTGTGCTACATTTGACACAGTAACGTAATGTTGGAGAAGGGGAACAACCGTTCAATGGGCGGCGCGACTCTCATCAGCAGCGGCCTCTGTAATCCGTCTGTATTTTTATTATTTTTTGTCTCGTTTCTATGTAGTTTTTATTTATTTATTTTGTCGGGGTATGTGTGTGTGTGGGGGGGGGGGGGGGGGGGGGGGGGGGTGGGGGTGGGACTTTAAAATCTTTCCCCTGCACGGGAGACCCTACCTTTTCTTTGTCGGGTCTCCGTTGTCGTTGGGGCTGGGCAAAGTGGAGCGGCCTCCAACAGGAACGACCTGGGGCTCCAGTCGCGGCTCTGGCCGAGTCCGGAGCGGGTGGAGCGGTGGTGGACGCTGCTGCGACCCAACCCCCGGAGATTCGGAGGCTGCAGCTGCGAGTCTGACGGACGGCAACACCGGGAGCCCGCGGGTCCCTGCTGGGAGACCGCATTTTGGGGCTTCCGCAGCGGCGACTTCTCCCGCCCGAGTTGCGGGGTTGAAGAGCACCTGGAGCGGGGCCTTACAGCACCGCCCCGCGCGGCTTGGAATGGCCGCGGGACTTTGAGAGCGCTCGCCGGGGGCTCCAACAACAAGACCCGGTGTGCGACCTTGCATCACCCGGCGTGGCTTTAATGGCCGCGGGACAATCACCATCGCCAGCCGGGGGCTTTGACTTTGACTCTGACATCCGGGAGGGGGGGGAGTGCAGTGGGGGATAAGTTGTTTTGCCTTCCATCACAGCGATGTGATGGATGTTTGTGTAAATTATGTTGTGTCTCGGGTCTTTTGTTTTGTAATGTATGGCTGCAGAAACGACATTTCGTTTGGACCTCGAGGGGTCCATATGACAAATAAATTGTATTGTATTGTATAATGATGATATCGACCAAGAAATCATATTTTGATGGGGATTGACAGTTAATATCTTTGTGTGTTAAATTTACTCCCCTTATAGAATAAATTCTAATGAGAATCCCGTAGGTGATTATAATCTAAGATAATATATTTCTCATTATTCGAAAATCTGGAAGAACATGAACAATTTTTCAATCAATTCATGCTGCTTTGGCATTCAATGAGCTACAGAAATTGCATTCACATTTGTCTCTGGTCTCATTACCTTAAGTACATGCGGAACTATTCCATCTGGTTCACCTCCCTCATGAATATTCCAAATGACAATTCCATTATTAATCCCCATTAATCTACATGAATTTAGCTCAAATTACATCCATTCATGCACTCTGCTCAATAGTTGAGCATTCCAAATATCCTGTAAATTATCAATATTTGAAAGTAATTCAATATCGAATTGGTTATTCAAAGTTTTTAGCTTTAGGTCTATTATTGACATTGTTTAGTTTGGACATGGCATGGAAACAGGCCCTTCAGCCCACAGAGTCCATGCCGTCAATCGATCAACCATTCTCATTAGACTAAATGAACTGCACATACTGGTTTATACCAAAGATAGGCAGAAAGTGCTGGAGTTACTCAGGGGGTCGGGCAGCATCTCGAGATGAAAAAGGATGGTCGATGTTTCACATCGGAACCCTTCTTGAAATTGAAATTAGGGAGGATTTGGGCGGGGAGCTGCAGATGAGAAAATAAAATACCTGGGTCTATGAGGCCACAAATGACCTCAGGCAGGGCCTTGCCTGGTCAGTCCATTGTTGGCTTGGGAAGATGAGATCTCAGGAAAGACAATGTGGAGAACTGTGGAATTGGTAAAAGGACTAGGGAGGAGGGAGGTAGGGGTCAAGGGGGAAGGGGAGGGGAAGAGTATTATGGAATTAAGTTACTTAACATTAGGGAATTCAATGTTCATACCATAGGGGTGTAAACTGCTCAAGTGAAATATGAGGTTGTGATCCTCCAATTTGCGCGTGGAGTGAGACACATTTCTACCAGTGTGCCACTCTATGCATGTACTGAGCCACAATGAATTGGATTGTTTGGCATGCTATCAAATCAAGTGAGTTAATGTTGCACATAAATATAATCAAACTAAACTCAAATGCAATAGATGGAGAAATGGAAAAAAATACAGTGCAGTCTATAGTTCTCAGCATTGTGGCACAAAGACAAGGTCCAATTTCCGCAATCGGGTAGAGGTGAATCTGACAGTACCCTTACTTATGGAAGGACCGTTTAGAAATCCGATTCTGTTCTACAATCTCGTTGGGACCCTTTCCCAAGCCCGTGAATTATCGATCTGCTCCAACTAGCGAAGTGGTGAAAACCGATGCGAATTCCACACCGTGGCGCCGATTTTTACACTCGCGATCGGGAACAGCTCAACACCCGTAATTGCAATCTTGTGTTTGGGGGATCGTTTAGATCCCGGACGAGCCCCCAATGTAAATACGCTCTTCTCAAGCTTACTCCCCAGTCTAGTTCAGTCTAAAAACACTGAGTCAAGGCACTGGGACAATTAAACTTTATTTTTAGATTGAACAGCAAATTCCTCTATACGATACCTAAACCACCGTGGGTTTGATCCTTATCTCTGCCTGGCCAAGCCCTTCAGCCTCGAGCAAGCAGAAACACTCCAAAAGGTCACGCAGTCCCAAGTGCACTTCCAGAAGATCAACCTCGATCCAAGATGGAACCACGATTTATAGGTCCACGTACCTTGAGGGGCCGAACTACATAGGGGTGGTTTCTTTACAGCCCAATCAAACATATTAATTACATCAATACATTATTGACAGTTCCCCAAACCAATTACAGAGTCTCCCATACATTGTTTCTAAGAGAAGCTTCTAGAAGGAAGTTAACTAACTGAATAATGCAGCATTTATCCTGGAACTCAAAACAATCCTGCCAGGGCTTAATATTTTGGCCAATCAACAAACAGCAGGGTAACTGTCTTGTAACATTATTTACATTATTTACAATTCTTTTGCAGCAATCCAATCATATCAATGCATTTAAGTTTGTTTGCAGAGTTTTTACAATAAGGTACAAAAAGAATATTTAGAAGTCATCTGGACAGATAAATGCAAGATACAAGATACATTTATTTGTCACATGTGTCAGATGGCACAGTGAAATGTGATTACCATACTGCCATACAGTAAAAATAAAGAAAACAGCATACACGATAGAATTTAACATAAAACATCCCCACACAGCAGAATCAAAGTTTCCCACTGTGAGGGAAGGCACCAAAGTCAGTCCTCTTCCTCTAATGTTCCCCAATGTTCACCCGTGGTCGGGGCCTCCCCGAGCCCTCCGCAGTTGCTGCTACGGGCGGCACGATGTTCAGGCCCGCTCGCTGGGGTGATGTAAGTCCGACGTCGGGGCTGGGGGACGTCCTCAGCGGGATGGACATCAGAGTCGACCACCTCCTACTGGAATCCGTGACTCCCAAAGTCCGCAGACCGAGCTGTGCGGAGATGCAACACTGGCGGCCCTCGGCAAAGGCCCCCAGAACTCCGCGATGTTGTTCAGCTCCACCCGCGCTGGAAGCTCCCAAACCGCAGCTTCACAATGTTGGAGCAGCGGCCCAAAGCTCCGGAGTTCCAAACGGTGATCCAGGTAGGCATCGCCCACTCCGCTGTGAATTCAGCGCTGCGCCGCAACTGTTGCAGCTCTGGTCCGGTTCCCGGCAGGAAAGGCCGCTCCGATCCAGGTGGCGGGCGAGGACGCGACTTGGAGAAATAGCCGCGTCCCTGCCGGGAAGCGACTGGGAAACAGTTTCCCCCTTACCCCTCCCCCACATAAAAAAGTTACAGTTTCTCCCAAAAACACACTTTAAACTGACTAAATTTTTTTTTAAAGATTGAAAAGACAAACAGGCTGTAGGCAGAGGCTGCCAACAATGCGGCGCCTCCCTCCCACATAGAAACGGTTTAGAGGGATATGGGCCAAACATGGACAAATAGTACGCACTTATCTTGATTCGCAAGGACAAGTTGGGCCAAAGCGCATGTTTCCATGCTCTATGTCTCCATGTGGGAGGAAACCGAAGATCTCTGAGAAAACCCACGCAGATCACAGGGAGGACGTACAAACTCCGTACAGACAGCACCCGTAGTTGGGATCGAACCTGGGTCTCCGGTGCTGCAAGCGCTGTAAGGCAGCAACATTACCACTTTAGATATCAGAAACATTTGGGTTTAAAAAAATCAAGGCTGTAAAATTAGGTTTATGTTTATTATTGTCACTTAATGATATGGTGAAAAGCTTTGTTTTGAATGCTTTCCAATCTTATCAGTTAATACTATACTTAACTATATATATATATATATATAAACAGATAGTGGAGAGAGAGAGACAGATAAATATATATATATATATATATTTATGTAGACATAAATATATATATATCAATCAAGTCAAATTCAAGTACAATAGACAGAGCAAAGGGAGAAGATACGGAGACCAGAATCGAACAGTTTGGAAAACATAATAAGAAATATTTCGTTATTATGGTTAAAGAAGTATCTTAATTCAGGTTTAAAATGAGAAGCTTATCTCTAGAACAATACAGATTCTAGCATTTTTTTAGCATCACCTAAATAATTAATTGCTGTACTATCATCGTTTTTCTTGCAAATTTGATTATTAATTTTGAATGATAAGTGATATATGGTGAAATAAAAAACAGATTTATATTTTGCAAAACATCTATTTTACATAGTCATTGTTTTGTATTCCATATAATATAATAACCATATAACAATTACAGCACGGAAACAGGCCATCTCGACCCTACAAGTCCGTGCCGAACACGTAATCTCCCCTAGTCCCATATACCTGCGCTAAGACCATAACCCTCCATTCCCTTCCCATCCATATAACTATCCAATTTATTTTTAAATGATAAAAACGAACCTGCCTCCACCACCTTCACTGGAAGCTCATTCCACACCGCTACCACTCTCTGAGTAAAGAAGTTCCCCTTCATGTTACCCCTAAACTTCTGTCCCTAAATTCTGAAGTCATGTCCTCTTATTTGAATCTTCCCTATTCTCAAAGGGAAAAGCTTGTCCACGTCAACTCTGTCTATCCCTCTCATCATTTTAAAGACCTCTATCAAGTCCCCCCTTAACCTTCTGCGCTCCAGATAATAAAGACCTAACTTATTCAACCTATCTCTGTAACTTAGTTGTTGAAACCCAGGCAACATTATGGTTAAAGAAGCATCTTAATTCAGGTTTAAAATGATAAGCTTATCTCCAGAACAATACAGATTCTAGCATTTTTTTAGCATCACCTAAATAATTAATTGCTGTACTATCATCGTTTTTCTTGCAAAATTGATTATTAATTTTGAATGATAAGTGACATATGGTGAAATAAAAAACAGATTTATATTTTGCAAAACATCTATTTTACATAGTCATTGTTTTGTACTCTCTTGTGCACTCTATGACATTCCTTTTGACCTCATTGGATTCTGTGAATCCAGCATCTTTGGAGACTCCACTACACCGATAGGTGACAAGATGGCGGACTGCGGGGGTGATGCGCCGTTGTGTATGGCTGCTCCTCCTGCAGTCCGTCCTTTCACCCTTTTTTATTTTTATTTTTAGCCCTGTCCGTACAAAATGTTTATTGGAAGTCTTCTTTTATGTGGTGGGTGGGGGGAGGGGAAGGGGGAAACTGTTTTAATCCCAGTCCTACCTGGTCGGAGATGCGGTTTTCTTCCGAACCGCTTCTTCGTCCTCTCTGTACGGCCTACCATCGAGGTGGAGCAGCGCTGGAGTGGCGTTTCCTTCCGGGACTGCAGCTTCGCCGGCGGTGCAAATGCTGGGACACCAACATCGTTGATCTGCGGCTGCAAAGCGTCCAGCGGGCGGCACTGGATTTACAACACCGTGGGGCCTGGTGTCCGAATTCGCCAGTGTCAGAGGTCCGGCCAGCGCGGCCTGAGAACTTTGGACATTGCAGTCTTCAGGGAGGAAGCGGCCGCTTCAGTCCAGGTCGCTGAAGGATGTTCACCCGACGCAGATGATCCAGCTTCGCGGCAGAGGGCCTGAAAACACCGGGTTGGCTGAGGAGGCCACATATAGACCCCGACCTCGGGTGGACTATGAGGGGGAGAACTGCATATTTTTAGTGCCTTCCCTCACAGTGAATTCTGCTGTGGGGAGACGTTTCTTGTTGATTTCTATAGTGTGCTGTTCTGTGTCTTTTTTTCTTTTTCTTTTTTTATTTTGTATGGATTTATTAACATTTAATCTATTCAATTAGTTTAATCAATCTCTGTAAAGCACTTTGGTTCAAAGTGATTTTGTTTAAAAGTGCTATATAAATAAACATTATTATTATTATTATTATTATTATTATTATTATTATTATTATTAATAAAGAAACTTTTGAACATTTGACTGTAGTGAAGAGGTATTGTCTTAAATGTGGTTGCCGTTGGAAACTTGTGTCCATTCCTTGTCTGCTACCTGATAGTATGCGAGCTATGATCCTCACAGTAAGTGTAACTCAGACTCAGTCTTGAGATAGACACAAAATGCTGGAGTACCTCAGTGGGCCAAGCAGCATCTCTGGAGAAAAGGAATAGGTGATGTTTCTGACGTTTCAAAAATGTCACCTCTTCCTTTTCTCTAGAGATGCTGCCTGACTAGCTGAGTAACTCCAGCATCTTGTGTCTATCTTTGGTATAAACCAGCATCTGTATTGCGTACAGTTTTGGTCTCCTAATCTGAGTATTGCGTACAGTTTTGGTCTCCTAATCGGAGGAAAGACATTCTTGCCATAAAGGGAGTACAGAGAAGGTTCACCAGACTGATTCCTGGGATGTCAGGACTTCATACGAAGAAATACTGGATAGACTCGGCTTGTACTCGTTAGAATTTAGAAGATTAAGGAGGATGCTAGGAGGCTGCAAAGTGACTTGGATAGGCTGGGTGAGTGGGCTAATGCATGGCAGATGCAGTATAATGTGGATAAATGTGAGGTTATCCACTTTGGTGGCTAAAACAAGAAAGTAGACTATTATATAAATGGTGGCCGATTAGGAAAAGCGGAGATGCAATGAGACCTGAGTGTCATGGTACACCAGTCATTGAAAGTATGCATGCAGGTGCAGCAGGCGGTGAAGAAAGTGAATGGTATGTTAGCATTTCATTACAAAATGATTTGAGTGTAGGAGCAGGGAGGTTCTACTGCAGTTGTACAGCGTCTTGGTGAGACCACACCTGGAGTATTGCGTACAGTTTTGGTACTCCAAATCTGAGGAAGGACATTATTACCATAGAGGGAGTGCAGAGAACGTTCACCAGACTGATTCCTGGGATGTCAGGACTTTCATATGAGGAAACATTGGATAGACTAGGCTTGTACTCGCTAGAATTTAGGAGATTGAGGGAGGATCTTATAGAAACTTACAAAATTCTTAAGGGGTTGGGCAGGCTAGATGCAGGAAGGTTGTTCCCAATGTTGGGGAAGTCCAGAACAAGGGGTCACAGTTTAAGGATAAAAGGGAAATCTTTTAGGACTGAGATGAGAAAAAAAAATGTACACAGAGAGTGGTGAATCTCTGGAATTCTCTGCCACAGAATGTAGTTAAAGCCAGTTCATTGGCTATATTTAAGAGGGAGTTAGATGTGGCCCTTGTGGCTAAAGGCATCAGGGGTATGGAGGGAAGGCAAGTACGGGATACTAAGTTGGATGATCAGCCATGATCATATTTAATGGCGGTGCAGGCTCGAAGGGCCGAATGGCCTACTCCTGCACCTAATTTCTATGTTTCTATGTTTCTATGAAACTTACAAAATTCTTAAGGGGTTGGACAGGTTTGATGCAGGAAGATTGTTCCCGATGTTGGGGAAGTCCAGAACAAGGGGTCATAGTTTAAGGATAAAGGGGAAATCTTTTAGGACTGAGATGAGAAAAAAAAAATTTACACAGAGAGTGGTGAATCTCAGGAATTCTTTGCCACAGAATGTAGTTGAGGCCAGTTCATTGGCTATATTTAAGAGGGAGTTAGATGTGGCCCTTGTGGCTAAAGGGATCAGGGGGTATGGAGAGAAAGCAAGTACGGGATACTGAGTTGGATGATCAGCTATGATCATATTGAATGGCGGTGCAGGCTCAAAGGGCCGAATGGCCGAAGGGCCGAATCCTGCACCTATGTTCCATGTTTCTATGTTTCTATCTGCAGTTCCTTCCTACACTCAGATTCCTGGTGTGTCATAGTTGTAATGCTCTCTCAATCTTTCTTGCTGCAGTATTGCGACTCTCCACCCAAGCTTTCCACTGGAGTGAAACTATTCGATACACGTGGAAACGGCTGAGTTTATGTTGCCTCCATTCCAAAGTTGCTTCACCCTCTTTCATCTATCTGCATGCATGTATGCATGCAATTGGTGGTTTAGCTTTAGACTTTAGAGATACAGTGTAGAAAAAGGCCCTTCGGCCCACAGAAACCGCGCCAACCAACGTCACCTCTTGCACTATCCTACTCACGAGGGACAATTCGCAATTTTATCAAAGCCAATTAATCTGCAAACAGGTACATCTTGGGAGTGTGGGAGGTAACTAGAGCACCCGGAGAAAAACCACGCGGTCACGGGGAGAATGGACAAACTCCGTACAGACAGCGCCCGTAATCAAGATCAAACCCGGATCCCTGGCACTGTAAGGCCACAACTCTACCACTTCACCAGCTGCTCCAAGTCAGAATCACCTCAGGAGATACCAGGAACTGCAAAAAAGACACCAAGTGTTGGAGTAACCCATCGGGTCGGCCAACATCTCTGGAGAACATGGATAGGTTATCAAGGTTCAAGGTTCAGTTTATTGTTACATGTACCAATTAAAGTACAGTGAAATTCGAATTACCAGACAGCCACACTAAAAAAAAGCAACAGGACACACAACTACATAAAAGTTAATATAAACATCCACCACAGTGGCTTCCCCACATTCTTCACTTTGATGGAAGAAAATAGACTCCGTTCTTCTTCCACCTTTGTTCTCCCGTGGTCGGGGCAGTCGAACCATCTGCAGTCAGGGCGATCGAAGCTCTCGCAGTCGGCAGCTTGAAACTTCCAGGTCGGGGTGATCAAAACTCCCGCGTCGGGGTGGTTGAAACTCCCATGTCGGGGTGGTTGAAACTCCCGGGTCGGGGTGGTTGAAACTCCCATGGCGGGCGGTTGAAACTCCCATGTCGGGCGGTTGAAACTCCCATGTCGGGGCGGATGAAACTCCCGGGTCGGGGTGGTTGAAACTCCAATGTCGGGCGGTTGAAACTCCCATGTCGGGCGGTTGAAACTCCCATGTCAGGGCGGTTGAAACTCCCGGGTCAGGGCGGTTTGAAACTCCCATGTCGGGGCGGTTGAAACTTCCAGGTCGGGGCGAATGAAACTCCCGGGTCGGGGCGGTTGAAACTCCCTTGTCGGGGCGGTTGAAACTCCCGGGTCGGGGCGGTTGAAACTTCCAGGTCGGGGCGAATGAAACTCCCGGGTCGGGGCGGTTTGAAACTCCCGGGTCGGGGCGGTTGAAACTTCCAGGTCGGGGCGAATGAAACTCCCGGGTCGGGGCGGTTGGAACTTCCAGGTCGGGGTGGTTGAAACTCCCGGGTCGGGGCGGTTGAAACTTCCAGGTCGGGGCGATTGAAACTTCCAGGTTGGGGCGGTTGAAACTCCCGGGTCGGGGCGGTTGAAACTTCCAGGTCGGGGCGATTGAAACTTCCAGGTTGGGGCGGTTGAAACTCCCGGGTCGGGGCGGTTGAAACTCCCAGGTCGGGGCGGCTGAAACTCCCGGGTCGGGGCGGTTGAAACTTCCAGGTTGGGGCGGTTGAAACTCCCGGGTCGGGGCGGTTTGAAACTCCCGGGTTGGGGTGGTTGAAACTTCCAGGTCGGGGCGGTTGAAACTTCCAGGTCGGGGCGATTGAAACTCCCTGGTCGGGGCGGTTGAAACTCCTGGGTCAGGGCAGGGGTTGAAACTTCCAGGTCGGGGCGATTGAAACTCCCGGGTCGGGGCGATTGAAACTCCTGGGTCAGGGCGGTTGAAACTCCCAGGTCGGGGCGGTTGAAACTCCCCGGTTAGGGCGCTTGAAACTCCCGGGTCAGGGCGGTTGAAACTCCCGGGTCAGGGCGGTTGAAACTCCCGGGTCGGGGTGGTTGAAACTCCCGGGTCGGGGCGATTGAAACTCCCGGGTCAGGGCGGTTGAAACTCCCTTGTCGGGGCGGTTGAAACTCCCTTGTCGGGGCGGTTGAAACTCCCTTGTCGGGGCGGTTGAAACTCCCGGGTCGGGGTGGTTGAAACCCCACAGCATGGAGCTCCCGAAGTCGGCCTCTAACTAGAGACCGCGAGCTCCGCGATGGTAAGGCCCCAGGCTCCTGCAGTAGAGCCCCAAAGTTGGGCCCGACATGTGCCGCGAGATCCGCGATGGTAAGGCCCCAGACACTCGTGGTGGAGCTCTCAAAATCTGTCTCCAGCAAAGGTCACCAACTACTTGATGTTAGGCCACTGTGCGGACGGATATACCACACACAAAACAATTGTGTCTCCGTTGAGGTAAGAGATTAGAAAAGGTTTCCCCCACCGCCCCACATGAAACAAGCTAAAGAACACTTAAAACATACATTTAACACATAGAAAATCACAACAAAGAAAGAACGGACAGATAGACTGTTGGTGAGGCGGCCATTGCTAGCGCCACCTATGTTCTCTCCAGAGATGCTGCCTGATCTGATGAGTCCCTGCAGCACTTATTTTCCTTTTGTGATTAATGAGTATCTGCAATTCATTTTTTTCTCCAGAGATGTTGCCTGAGCTGCTAAGTTACTTCACCACTTTGTGTCTCTCCTTGGTAAACCAACAACTGCAGTTCAAGTGTTCAGGAAGGAACTGCAGATGCTGGAAAATCAAAGGTACACAAAAATGCTGGAGAAACTCAGCGGGTGCAGCAGCATCTATGGAGCGAAGGAAATAGGTGATGTTTCGGGCCGTTTCGGCCCGAAACGTCACCTATTTCCTTCGCTCCATAGATGTTGCTGCACCCGCTGAGCTTCTCCAGCATTTTTGTGTAACTGCAATTCAATGTTGCCACTTTTAAACCTTGGATACCAGCCCATTGCCTTTGTGACAATGTCTAAGTGCCTTTGATGTTTGTCAATAGAGTAAATGTCTGTCAGGAAATTATCCAATACTGCAAAACCTTGAGGAATAAAACCAGTTCCAGGAGCCTGCCACGCAGTGATATGAATTTGAATAAAGTGTATTGCAACTACAGCTTAATTTCCCTGATTCTACCACGTCAAACTATGCCAAAGTATTTCGATCTTTTTTAAATAAAAATTGGCTTCATTCAACTCCATCACATTGAAAGGAGACAGAAATGTGACAAAGAAAACAATTAGAGGAATGAATGCAAAAACAGAATAGGGGATGAGAATAAAAGAGAAAGTGCAGCAGGAAGACAGAGCAAGGAGCTGTAACCAGTGGAACAGACAGCAGTGTTGATGACCTTGGGAGTGCCACACTGTCAAGGTACCATAAAAAACTGAATCAGGTCCCAATCTGATCTGAAAACGCATTCAATTGACCAGCTGCCTGGCTCTCTCCCGTGATGTATTTCATGCTATTTAAGTTCAGTATCAGGTGGAGTTCAACTTATATTAATATTAATGCTATTAGACCTCAGTGCTGCATTCGACACTGTTGATCACTCTATACTTTTGGACAGGTTGGAAAAATGGGTGGGGCTCTCAGGCACAGTCTTAAATTGGTTCAGGTCATATTTACAAGATAGGAACTATTTTGCTTCCATTGGTGACTTTGCATCCGAACCAACGTGTGGAGTCCCGCAAGGTTCGATCTTAGGGCCCTCTTTATTCAACATCTACATGCTCCCACTAGGGCAAATCATGCGAAATAATAATATTGACCACCACTGCTATGCCGATGACACTCAAATCTATGTCGCGCTATCACCAAATGACTATCGCCCCATAGGTCTGCTGTGCCAGTGCATTGAGCAAGTCAAAGGCTGGATGTGCCAACATTTTCTCCAACTAAATAAGGACAAAACGGAGATAATTGTTTTTGGTGCTAAAAAAGAAAGGCTTAGAGTAACCCAACACGTACACTCTCTGACCCTGAAAACTTCAAACAAAGCCAGAAATCTTGGGGTCATTATGGATTCAGATTTAAATTTCGACAGTCACATCAAATCAGTAACAAAATCGGCCTACTATCACCTCAAAAACATAGCAAGATTAAGAGGACTCATGTCAGCTCAAGACTTAGAAAAACTGGTACATGCCTTTATTAATAGCAGGCTAGATTATTGTAACGGTCTCCTTGCAGGTCTTCCTAAAAAACCTGTCAGGCAGCTACAGCTTGTTCAGAACGCTGTTGCTAGAGTTCTAACAAAGACCAAAAACTGTGAACACATTACACCAATTCTTAAATCCTTACATTGTCAGAGAATTGATTTTAAAATCCTGCTGCTCACCTATAAATCACTACATGGTTTAGGACCAAAGTATATCACTGACATGCTTCCACTATATAAGCCTTCTAGACCGCTAAGATCTTCTGAAACCAATCTGTTAGTGATTCCCAGAGTAAATACAAAACATGGGAAAGCAGGATTTAGTTACTATGCAACAAATAGCTGGAAGAAACTTCCTGAAGATTTAAGACTTGCCTCAACTTTGACCACTTTTAAAACAAGACTGAAAACTTTTATGTTTACTTTAGCTTTCAGCTAAATCTTAACTACATTGCACTTTTAACTTTTGCACTTTTTATAATGCATTTTTAATTTTGCTTTTCTTTTCTTTTAGTTCTATTTTATTTCATTTTATTATTTCATTTTATTGTATGACATGTTTTTATGTGAAGCACTTTGAGTCTGCCTTGTGTATGAAATGTGCTATATAAATAAAGTTGCCTTGCCTTGCCTTGCCTTGCACCGGATGAAAAGTTTGTTTCTTTTTAGACTTTAGACTGAACTTTCAGGTCACCGATTCTGCGCCGACCAACGATCATCCCGTACATCAGCGCTATCCTACACACTAGGGACAAGTTACAATTTACAGAATCCAATTAACGTACAAACCTGTACATCTTTCGAATGTGGGAGGAAAACCCAGAGAAAACCATATAACCATATAACCATATAACAATTACAGCACGGAATCAGGCCATCTCGACCCTTCTAGTCCGTGCTGAACACGTATTCTCCCCTAGTCCCATACACCTGCGCTCAGAACATAACCCTCCATACCTTTCCAGTCCATATAACTATCCAATTTATTTTAAAATGATAAAAACGAACCTGCCTCCACCACCTTCACTGGAAGCTCATTCCACACAGCTACCACTCTCTGAGTAAATAATAATAATAATAATAAGTTTATTTATATAGCACATTTATAGTCAATTTTCATTGACCCCAAAGTGCTTTACATAATTTAAAAATCAGTTCCATACAAAGCATAAAGATGGGTTAACAAAATAATAAAATGCATAAACAGGACACAACATGTAACATAAACATCCACCACAGCATTCATCACCGTGGTGGAAGGCACAAAAATTTTTTTTTGGCCGTCCTCCTCCATTTCCCCCCCCCCCCGTGGACAAGACCAGAGTCCAGAGTCCAGTCCAGGATCGGTCTTTCCTCACCGGAGACCGCGGCTTCAAGATTGTGTAGGCCGCAGGCCGGCGGTTGAGATTTAAAGTCCCCGCCGCAGCCAGAAGCACCGTAGACTGCAGGGCCGGCGGTCGAAGCTCCCCTCCAGGGGTGATGGTAAGTCCATGCCGGGCCCGCGGTAGAAGTTATCCGCGGGCCGGCAATGGCGGCTTCTTCTTCCCCCGGGTCCCCCACGAGGGATCCCGGGCTGTAGACGCTGCAGCAGCTGGAACTCTGCAGACCGCGGCTTCAGGCTGCGACTTCAGGCTGCCGGCTGCCCCGGGCCAGTGAAACGGAGCACTCCCCTCCGGCGAGCCCCAGCGAGGGCTCACCCGCTCCACGCCGAGTCCACGCTGCGCCTGCCGCTGAAGCCCCGGGCACGTCTCCGGGAAAGACCTCGCCGATCCTTGATGGTAGGCCACGGGGGAGGCGACCTGGAAAAAGTCGCCTCTCCATGGAGGAGGCGACCAAAGCGGTTTCCCCCTTACACCACCCACACCACCCCCCACACAACCACCCCCCACACAAAACACACAAAACCCCACTAAATACACACTTTAAAACATACTAAAAATAAAAAATAACATTGAAAGGCTGACGCGCTGCTGCCATGGCTGCCGCCAGAACAGCGCCCCCTTCACCGTAAAGAAGTTCCCCCTCATATTACCCCTAAACTTCTGTCCCTTAATTCTCAAGTCATGTCCCCTTGTTTGAATCTTCCCTACTCTCAGTGGGAAAAGCTGATCCACATCAACTCTGTCTATCCCTCTCATCATTTTAAAGACCTCTATCAAGTCCCCCCTTAACCTTCTGCGCTCCAAAGAATAAAGCCCTAACTTGTTCAACCTTTCTCTGTAACTTAGTTGCTGAAACCCAGGCAACATTCTAGTAAATCTCCTCTGTACTCTCTCTACTTTGTTGACATCCTTCCTATAATTAGGCGACCAAAATTGTACACCATACTCCAAAATTGGCCTCACCAATGCCTTGTACAATTTTAACATTACATCCCAACTTCTATACTCAATGCTCTGATTTATAAAGGCCAGCACACCAAAAGCTTTCTTTACCACCCTATCTACATGAGATTCCACTTTCAGGGAACTGTGCACAGTTATTCCCAGATCCCTCTGTTCACCTGTATTCTTCAATTCCCTACCATTTACCATGTACGTCCTATTTTGATTTGTCCAGCCAAGGTGTAACACCTCGCATTTATCAGCATTAAACTCCATCTGCCATCTTTCAGCCCATTTTTCCAAATGGCCTAAATCACTCTGTAGACTTTGGAAATCCTCTTCATTATCCACAACACCCCCTATCTTGGTATCATCTGCATATTTACTAATGTACAATCTAGTCTACATGTTTGTAATCTACGTACCAGTCTACATGTTTGTTAATTGTTGCCTCAACTACCTCCTCCAGCAGCTCACTGCATTTACCCACCAACCCGTTGTGAAAAAAGTTTCGACTTAGGTTCCTATTAAATCTTTCCCCCCCTCACCTGAAACCTATGTCCTCTGGTTCTTGATTCCCCTACTCTGATCAAAAGACTGTGTGTCTACCCGATCTATTTCTCTCATGATTTTGTACACCTCTATTAGATTCATTGGAATGATATTTTGACTTCAAAGGATCCTGCATAAAGGATAGTATTTGAAAGTTTGAGGAGGGTCAGTGAAACAAAGTCATCAAGTAATAGCAATGGGAGCTGATGAAGAAGATAGGGGAACTTTTTCAGCTTGGCATGTGCCAACTTTTTTTTTTCTTTTTTTTCTCTTTTTTTTTTTCTTCGGTATTCACCAAGGAGAAGGATATTGAATTATGTGAGGTAAGGGAAACTAGTAGAGTAGCTATGGATACTATTAGGTTCAAAGTAAAAGAAGTACTGACACTTTTGAAAAATATAAAAGTGGATAAGTCTCCAGGTCCTGACAGGATATTCCCTAGGACATTGAGGGAAGTTAGTGTAGAAATAGCCGGGGCTATGACAGAAATATTTCAAATGTCATTAGAAATGGGAATAGTCCCCGAGGATTGGCGTACTGCGCATGTTGTTCCATTGTTTAAAAAGGGTTCTAAGAGTAAACCTAGCAATTATAGACCTGTTAGTTTGACTTCAGTGGTGGGCAAATTAATGGAAAAGATACTTAGAGATAATATATATAAGCATCTAGATAAACAGGGTCTGATTAGGAACAGTCAACATGGATTTGTGCCTGGAAGGTCATGTTTGACTAATCTTCTTGAATTTTTTGAAGAGGTTACTAGGGAAATTGACGAGGGTAAAGCAGTGGATGTTGTCTATATGGACTTTAGTAAGGCCTTTGACAAGGTTCCTCATGGAAGGTTGGTTAAGAAGGTTCAACTGTTGGGTATAAATGCAGGAATAGCAAGATGGATTCAACAGTGGCTGAATGGGAGAAGCCAGAGGGTAATGGTGGATGGCTGTTTATCGGGTTGGAGGCAGGTGACTAGTGGGGTGCCTCAGGGATCTGTGTTGGGTCCTTTGTTGTTTGTCATGTACATCAATGATCTTGATGAAGGTGTGGTAAATTGGATTAGTAAGTATGCGGATGATACCAAGATAGGGGGTGTTGTGGATAATGAAGAGGATTTCCAAAGTCTACAGAGTGATTTAGGCCATTTGGAAAAATGGGCTGAAAGATGGCAGATGGAGTTTAATGCTGATAAATGTGAGGTGCTACACCTTGGCAGGACAAATCAAAATAGGACGTACATGGTAAATGGTAGGGAATTGAAGAATACAGTGGAACAGAGGGATCTGGGTATAACCGTGCATAGTTCCTTGAAGGTGGAATCTCATATAGATAGGGTGGTAAAGAAAGCTTTTGGTATGCTAGCCTTTATAAATCAGAGCATTGAGTATAGAAGCTGGGATGTAATGTTAAAATTGTACAAGGCATTGGTGAGACCAAATCTGGAGTATGGTGTACAATTTTGGTCGCCCAATTATAGGAAGGAGGTCAACAAAATAGAGAGAGTACAGAGGAGATTTACTAGAATGTTGCCTGGGTTTCAACAACTAAGTTACAGAGATAGGTTGAATAAGTTAGGTCTTTATTGTCTGGAGCGCAGAAGGTTAAGGGGGGACCTGATAGAGGTCTTTAAAATGGTGAGAGGGATGGACAGAGTTGATGTGGACAAGCTTTTCCCTTTGAGAATAGGGAAGATTCAAACAAGAGGACATGACTTCAGAATTAAGGGACAGAAGTTTAGGGGTAATATGAGGGGGAACTTCTTTACGCAGAGAGTGGTGGCGGTGTGGAATGAGCTCCCAGTGGAAGTGGTGGAGGCAGGTTCATTGGTATCATTTAAAAATAAATTGGATAGGCATATGGATGAGAAGGGAATGGAAGGTTATGGTACAAGTGCAGGCAGGTGGGACTAAGGGGAAAAAATTTGTTCGGCATGGACTTGTAGGGGCGAGATGGCCTGTTTCCGTGCTGTAATTGTTATATGGTGTTATATTATATGGTGTTAACTTTGGTGGAGATTTGAAATTCTCTTCTGCAAAAGTACAATTAAGCTAATTTAAAACCTGGACTTTGACAGATGTTTTGTTAAAAGCAAAATTCTTGAGGGTATGAAGCAAAGATAGGTATATTGAGCTCCATGATAGAAACATAGAAATTAGGTGCAGGAGTAGGCCATTCGGCCCTTCGAGCCTGCACCGCCATTCAATATGATCATGGCTGATCATCCAACTCAGTATCCCGTACCTGCCTTCTCTCCATACCCTCTGATTCCCTTAGCTACTAGGGCCATATCTAATTCCCTCTTAAATATAGCCAATGAACTGGCCTCGACTACCCTCTGTGGCAGAGAGTTCCAGAGATTCGCCACTCTCTGTGCGAAAAAAAGTTATTCTCATCTCGGTTTTAAAGGATTTCCCCCTTATCCTTAAGCTGTGACCCCTTGTCCCTGGACTTCCCCAACATCGGGAGCAATCTTCCTGCGTCTAGCCTGTCCAACCCCTTAAGAATTTTGTAAGTTTCTATAAGATCCCCTCTCAATCTCCTAAATTCTAGAGAGTGTAAACCGAGTCTATCCAGTCTTTCTACATAAGACAGTCCTGACATCCCAGGAATCAGTCTGGTGAACCTTCTCTGCACTCCCTCTATGGCAATAATGTCCTTCCTCAGATTTGGAGACTAAAACTGTATGCAATACTCCAGGTGTGGTCTCACCAAGACCCTGTACAACTGCAGTAGAACCTCCCTGCTCCTATACTCAAATCCTTTTGCAATGAAAGCTAACATACCATTCGCTTTCTTCACTGCCTGCTGCACCTGCATGCCTACCTTCAATGACTGGTGTACCATGACACCCAGGTCTCGCTGCATCTCCCCTTTTCCTAGGCGGCCACCATTTAGATAATAGTCTACTTTCCTGTTTTTGCCACCAAAATGGATAACCTGCACAAAGACAACCCATCAAATATGTTTATGATGGTGAAGAATCTATCCGAGATCCTGAATGTGTTACAACGTTTTAAAATACCTTCCCAGACCAAAACTGTACGCAATACTCCAGGTGTGGTCTCACCAAGATCAATGATCTAATTGAATGGTGGAATAGAGTTGAATGGGTAAATGATTTTTAACCCTTATCCAATATTTCAATGCCCTTGTAATCTCAGGCACACTTATATAATTAAGGGTCATGCCAATTGCAACATAATACAAAGTGCTGAAGCAACTCAGTGCATCGGGCAGCATCTATGTTGGAAATGGATGAGTAACGTTTTGCGTTGGGACCCAACCGCAGATTGAACCTTCCTGCACAGATGTTGCCTGACCCACTGTGTTCCTCCAGCAATCTGTGTCTTGTTCAAGATTCCAGCATCGGAAGTTCCTTAGTTTGCAGGTTCATAAATCCATGTGATAGGAGTAGAATTAGGCCATTCGGCCCATCAAGTCTACTCCACCGTTCAATCATGGCTGATCTGTCTTTCTCTCTCAACCCCATTCTCCTGCCTTCTCCCCATAATCCCTGACACCCGTACTAATCACAAATCTATAAATCTCTGCCTTAACAATATCCATTGATAGCCTCCAAAGCCGTCTGTGGCAAAGAATAGTAAGATTAAACGAGTACTTACCAGTATGAAGTTTGATCTGTATTTTATGAGGAGTTACGGTGAGGTATTACGTGAAGATCCCAGCCCAGTGCGCAGGTGCGGCATACTTCGAAGCAGCGGTGTGAAATCACAGGATAGACACAATATTTGAAGTAAGATAGTAAAGATCATGAGACATCAGTTTATTAGTTTGATCTATATATTGAGGGTGGGAGCGGAGGGCACGTAATACCTCACTGTAACTCCTCATAAAATACAGATCAAACTTCATACTGGTAAGTACTCGTTTAATCTTACTATTTTACTTCGGAGTCACGTGAGTGATTCCGTGAAGACTTCAAAGGTCTGTGATTTCAAACCGTGTAACAATTTTTATTTCACTCACTGCCGAAGTTTTTGAGGGAGGAAGTGTTATCGTAATCAACCAGTGGATCTGCTTTCACAAGAAACAGAAAGGTATTTGTTAACAATAACAACATAAAGAGCTTCCCTGAGCTTAAATTAATATTGCAGTTTGTAATATTCTTTCTGCAATTAAATCAGGTTTATCAACGGTTTACAATAAAAAATGTTCTGAACGTCGTTCCCTTGACCATTCTGCCGTATTGAGAATGTGGTCAACCGGGATGTCCATTCGTTCAGCCGCTGATATCAATGCTGCCCTAGTGGAATGGGATTAAAATGTATTATTATCTATTCCGGCAGCTTTCAGTACCTGTTTGAGCCACCTTGGAGTGGTTTGGCTCGTACCCCGTCTTGGGGTTTCTGTGGTTGACCCATAGGCTTTCCTCTCCCTCTAAGATTGTGGGTTGTGTCTATATATTGTAGTAGATGGGTCACCACACTCAACCTGGACTCTGGTGGGTAGGCCCGGAATCCCACCAGTGAATTGGGCGTTCCTGGTCCATATAACCATATAACGATTACAGCACGGAAAACACAGGCCTTCTCGACCCTACTAGTCCGTGCCAAACTCATAATCTCGCCTAGTCCCATATACCTGCGAGTTAGGTTTTTACCAGACCTAGAATATGAACGTGATGCGTCTGGGGTAATCACCATGTTATCCAGTCTAGTTTTATGGAGTGACTGGACTCTGTGAGCGTATACGAGAGCCATAAGCATGAGCGTTTTTAACATAGATTGAGCAAGCTGAGGGATCTGGCTGGTGCCATTGTCTGAGATATGTCAATATCACACCGATATCCCATACATGGGTATACCTCCATGCTCTGCTGTCCTGCTGTTTTAGATAAGCGGACAAGGTGCTCCATGCTGTATTTA
This sequence comes from Leucoraja erinaceus, assembly GCF_028641065.1. Classification (NCBI taxonomy): domain Eukaryota; kingdom Metazoa; phylum Chordata; class Chondrichthyes; order Rajiformes; family Rajidae; genus Leucoraja; species Leucoraja erinaceus. The sequence goes on along the minus strand of NW_026576150.1, from coordinate 91,433 downwards.
CAGCACTGTAACTCACCTTTTAGTCATGGTGTGGATGTTCCAGGAACTCCAATACGTCAGTGGTTGAATAGTTTGGTATGTTGTCCCTGCGTCGTGGCAGTATTTTACCCATGTTAGCTCTTGGTGACTGTTCGCAGGGATGCCGACATGGTGGTAATGGTTCCTTTGGATAATCCCAGTCCCTGGTAAGGTCTATTCAAACCCTGCACCCAGGAGTTTGATGTTTCCCTGGCATGGGTGGCTTATGCCTGATACGGGGTTGAGTCAGCAACCATGGTCCACTAGGGAAATCCATAGGTGACTCGCCCACCATGTCGTGATGAACTGGGAACCATGGCTGTGTAGGCCCGTCGGGCACGTTCAATATCTCGGAGACAGATTCCATCTGTATTGCGAAGTGCCTGACTGATGAGGCAGAAGGGAGGAAGGCAAAGCAGAAATTCCCCCTTCCAGCGTGTAGGCATCTATCGCTGCTGCCTCTGATCTAGTTCCTAAGTCACATACATAGGTTACTGGTGATTCCGTCTTGTGCAACCAAATTGATATCTGGCTTCCAAACTGCTTAATACCTTTAGCAGATATTCTGGGTTTGACATCTATTCAATGTTATCATAAATTTTTACCCGTGACGTGGTGTCTCCCACTGTGTTCTAGCTTCCTAGGACATAGGCAGCTGATAGTTAAAATGTCTTTTGACACACCATTGCCAGATCTGTTTGACCAATTTGTTGCACAATAATGATTTTTATGCTCCCCATATGGTTAATATAAGCCACCACCATAGTATTATCAATCCGTAACCACATATGTACGTGCTGCATCTGAAATGCATATGCTTTTTAGCCCAATAGGCGATCACCAATCCCAAGTAGTTGATGCCCGGTGTGTGTAGTAACGATGTTTGTGAATTGGTCCATCTGTTACCTGTGCTGGATATGGAGTTTAGTTGCTCCCCAGCCTAAAGTACTGGCATCGGTTTTTAATAACCAAGTTGGGATTGGTGATGATAATAGGGCTGAAAACTATGCCAAATATATGTCTGCCCACCACTGTAATTGTGATATAGCTTCAGTGGGTACATTCATGATTTGATTATAGTGACCCAAGTACCTTGGCAAAGTAACAGTCATATGGATGGAATTGTTATTGAAGCCCAGATAATCCATGGTAGTTAACGGCTTCAATTCTGGTTTATCTGGGCGTGGGATGAACCTCAGAGCTTTAGGGAGCTGTTTCGTAGCTAGAACTGCTGCCACAGCTAATTCCTTCGTTCCCCTAATATGAGGATATCATCCAATATATGCCATGATTATGCTTGTTTTCTTAATATTTTCATGGCCATTTTTAATATTTATAATAGTTTAGGGCTGAGGTTAGACCATTGGGAATGCTCTATACTCCCATTGTTGCCCTGACCGGGATATCCATGATCCAGGTAAATATATTTAGGTATCTATAATGATCCTAGTGTATGGTATAAGATAGTTAGCATCTTCCATATCAATGCTCGCCATAGGTATCCTTTGGAGATCAGATGTCTGGCAGTGACAAAAACCCGTCTCCATCTTAAAGTGTATATACTGAACAGATTTATTTAGTGATATTAGATCAATGATGATGCTACATTCACCATCTTTTGTAGTTTTGGTGAATATATTCGATACAAATTCCAATGGTTCATGTTTACTCCCATGATCTGTTTAGTAATGAGCCTTTCTAGTTCAGCTTAACCTTCTCACTCCTCTTTCTTAGAGGGAGAAAATGCCCTTTGGGCGCATTGCTGAACTGGCGGTAATATAACCATATAACATATAACATATAATATGCCCAATTTGAATTCGTTTTTATTCACTAATACTGTTGAGTATATTTTAGTTATTTGTGACAGCATCCCATGCTTTATCAACAAGTGTAAATGCCCCCCCCCCCCCCCCCCCCCCCGCAGTTAGTAGAACACCCTTATTTAGTGTAAACTGGGAGGAACCAGACTACCTACCTCCATGTTTATTGTTTTTTCATGAAGGCCTAGTTTTGCTGGTATGCTGGTGCTGTCGGTGGGGCGGCGCATTTTCCCACGGCTCCGCTCTGGGCCCCTGTCTAAAAAGAACTATGGGGGTAATGTAAAGCGGTCGCCAGGCTTTCACCAGCCTTGTTCGATATTGCTGGTGGATGCCGAGGGGTGCTGCCAGCTGGGTGTTGGATGCGATGTCCTGCTCGTTCCATGGCCTGCCCTCATGAGGCGCACAGGTTTAGCTGCCTCTCTTCCCGCAGCAGCGGTTTGTATAGCCCCGTATATTTGGGGTTGCGGGCAGGTCTTATATGCACAAATGTCAGTCGAGTATCCCAAATTTGGGAACATCTTAGGCGTCAGCACACTCGTAGTGCAACGGGATAGTCTCATCCTGGGAGAACCACCTTGGATCATGGCGTCTCGCCTGCCAGGTGAGTATGATCCGTGGAAAAACGAGCAAAGGCGGTGACATCTTGACCCTTCTGTTAGGAGCTTCAGAATTCGCTGCTTTTAGCTCTTGTCTGCGAGTCTGCTGACCCAGCTGCCTGCGGATTTGCCTCTAGAAAGGCCTACTCCTGCAGGGCTTTGTTTGGGAAGATGGTCGCGTGGAGGAGCCATGTAGTGGCCCACGACACCCAGTAGCTCTTCCTGATCCTGCTCCCCTGGCATACTGCTGTTCTCGTCCGCCTGCCCAGCGTTTAAGCCAGCCCAGCCCTGGCCTCCTTAGCTAGCCTCAAAAGAGGGAGCAAAAGGGTGTGCTATAAATTGGACGAGGCATAGCTCAAACTCCGCTGTTGCATCAATCCCTCGACAAGGGAGATGGCTAGTGCAATAGCACTGGGGTAGGAGTGTCAGCTCCCTTGGCATTCAGCCAGTGCCCCTTTTCTCCTGGAGGCTTGGGGAGACAGACATACTTATTTTTGCTGTCTCCAGCCTGTTCCAGTGTTGGAGGAAGTTGATTCCTATAGAACCTGTAAATTGGTAAGGTTTTTGTCTTACCTGTATTTAGAGGCTGCCTGCCGTTTTTCAGGCGGCATTGTAGCGGTTCCCGGGCGGCGATTCTCCTTGTCAGGAGTCTGCAGGGCTGCCGGTCGGGTTTTCAAATTTCCCTCCGGTCCGCTGCTGTTAACCAAACAGCTGTTCAGTGGACCGGCATCAGCGCAGCTCCCTGCAGCGGTCCGCAGCCTGTGCGGTCCCGTTTGCGCCTATCCCCCTCCACTGTTGGCTCCTTCGCTGGAGTCGAACGGGGGCCGCTTCCTCTGCTGCTTTGCTCCCCCTGGAGCAAAAAACCACAAGGCCCGATTAAGGTAAGTACTTACCTCACGTCCTTGGTTGCGGGAGTGCCCGACTCCCGCTGGCCGCAGTTTGCACAGCTGTGCGATAATGCCGCACCTGCGCACTGGGCTGGGATCTTCATGGAATCACTCACGTGACTCCGAAGTAAAATTCCACAGATTCACCACCCTCTGACTAAATGATTCCTTCTTATCTCCTTTCGAAAGGTATGTCCTTTTATTCTGAAGTTTTGTCCTCTGGTCTTAGACTCTGCCATGTGGAAATATCCTCTCCATATCCACTCTACCCAGGTATTTCACTATTTGATAAATTTCAATGAGGTCCCCCCCCTTATCCTTATAAACTCCAGCGAGTATAGGCCCAGTGTTGTCAAATGCTCATCATATGTTACCCCAATTATTCCTGGGATCATTCTTGTCAACTTTCTCTGGACCCTCTCCAATCCTTCCTCAGAACTTCCTCGGAGGTCACAGCTGTGAGTAGCAATGATGCTCAACTGTGCAGCATTAATGCACCAGCCCGGTGGGGTAGAACATGGGTTAGCACTTGTGATCCATCACAAATTAAACTGCAGATCACGGACAAGGCACAGCTGGAAAGAGAGTGCCTCACTGCCGTTTTACTTGCTTCCTTCCTGCTGACTATGTACACTGATCAATCTCTGGACTAATAGCTGACACCTCTCATTTGGGGAAGATATGAAGAACAGAAGCTCAAGACGGAGTAATGAAGGGCTACTGAAAGGAAATTCAAATTAAAGATATGACAAAGTAAGGAAACAGAATATTTAAATTGACATCGTTTCCAGCATATAGTTTTTAAACTAGAAGCCCACATTATTCATTTGTCAATTTGTTTTCTTTCTTTAATGTATTCTTGCTCATTAAAATGTAGCGTGAAGCAACATAATAATATTTGCGGACATCATTATATGAGTGAGATCAAAGCTGCATTGATTCTGTGCCAGTAAATCATCTTTATTAAATGATTCTACAGCTACCAAAGTGAAAAGAATCAATAAATAATAGCTGACAAAACTACTCTCATGCCAATGTTCAGTCAGTTTGTCACAGCGAGCTCCATCGTTAAGGAAAGAAAAATGGATGCTGAAATATTTTTTTTCCATGTGAATGTTTTTCTGATTTCTGGTAGAAAAAAAGTCAGCAGTAAGTCAGTGAGATTAATGGCAGAGTCTGGGAGCAGGGGCCTCAGAATAAAATAACATACCTTAAGAAAGGAGATGAGGAGGAATTTCTTTTGTCAGAGGGCGGTGAATCTGTGGAACTTGTTGTTGCAGATGGCTGTGGAGGCCAAGTCAATGGAATTTTATAAGGTGGAGATTGATAGATTCTTGATTAGTAAGAGTGTCAGGGGCTATGGTCAGAATGGGGTTGAGAGGAAAAGATAGATCAGCCATGATTTAATGGCGGAGTAGACTTGATGGGCCGAATGGCCTAATTCTGCTCCCATAACATATGAACTTTTCAACTTCAATCTTCTTTTAATGGTTCTGGATGAAGGGGTGGTAAATTGGATTAGTAAGTATGCAGATGATACCAAGAGTTGTGGATAATGAAGAGGATTTCCAAAGTCTACAGAGTGATTTAGGCCATTTGGAAAAATGGGCTGAAAAATGGCAGATGGAGTTTAATGCTGATAAATGTGAGGTGCTACACCTTGGCAGGACAACTCAAAATAGGACGTACATGATAAATGGTAGGGAATTGAAGAATACAGTTGAACAGAGGGATCTGGGAATAACTGTGCATAGTTCCTTGAAGGTGGAATCTCATATAGATAGGGTGGTAAAGAAAGCTTTTGGTATGCTAACCTTTATAAATCAGAGCATTGAGCATAGAAGCTGGGATGTAATGTTAAAATTGTACAAGGCATTGGTGAGACTGGAGTATGGTGTACAATTTTGGTCGCCCAATTATAGGAAGGATGTCAACAAAATAGAGAGAGTACAGAGGAGATTTACTAGAATGTTGCCTGGTTTCAACAACTAAGTTACAGAGATAGGTTGAATAAATTAGGTCTTTATTCTCTGGAGCGCAGAAGGTTAAGGGGGGACTTGATAGAGGTCTTTAAAATGATGAGAGGGATAGACAGCGTTGATGTGGACAAGCTTTTCCCTTTGAGAATAGGGAAGATTCAAACAAGAGGACATGACTTCAGAATTAAGGGACATAAGTTTAGGGGTAACATGAGGGGGAACTTCTTTACTCAGAGAGTGGTAGCGTTGTGGAATGAGCTTCCAGTGGAAGTGGTGGAGGCAGGTTCGTTTGTAACATTTTAAAATAAATTGGATAGGCATATGGATGAGAAGGGAATGGAGGGTTATGGTATGAGTGCAGGCAGGTGTGACTAAGGGAAAAAAGTTGTTCGGCACGGACTTGTAGGGCCGAGATGGCCTGTTTCCGTGCTGTAATTGTTATATGGTTATATGGTTAATGGTAAATAAAATGTCCATAAATTAAGTCTGAATAGTTTAGTTTAGAGATACAGCGTGGAAACAGGCCCTTCGGCCCACCGAGTATGCGCCGACCAGCGATCCCCGCATATTAACACTATCCTACGCACACGGTCACAGGAAGAAAGTTCAAACTGCGTACAGAAAGCTCCCGTAGTTGGGATTGAACCCGGGTCTCCGGCGCTGCAAGTGCTGTAAGGCAACTCTACCGCTGCCTTACCATGCCGCCCCTGAAGAGAATTAGGATTTTTTCAAGATGTAGGCAAATGCAATAGAATGATTTTTGTTGAAGAAAAAATTATGTGAGTTTGATAATGTTTCAACAGAACTGACACCCGGAGAGAGAAATAAATAACCTGGCCAACTAACGTCTGGGAATTTGGCAAAGTTCCCCTTTAACTGTCGGCAACATCTGGTGTGGTTGCACAACCCAGAATAATCAGACTGTCAGTACAACTTTACTGCTTCAAATTTATTGCCTGTGAATTCCAAAATGCTAGATGATCAATTTCCACTTTTCCATTCATCACCGTCACCTTAGCCTTTTATGCAAGTGTTCTTTGCGACGGAAAAACTAACCTGGTAAATGAATGATGACTCATTTGAACATCATCTACAGATTTCTTTATATCTTTTAAGTCACAGACTTAAATCTTTGCGCATGTGATGTTTGATTTGTCACCTAGTTTTAAGTCTGCTACAGCAGCTGGCAAGAAGACTTTATACTAATTGTATAATTTGTCAAGCATTGATTATCAATAGCCAGCAATGAGTGATTCGATTCAATTCAATTCAATTCAACTTTAATGTCATGGCACAAATACAAGTATGAGTACAACGAAATGCAGTTTTGCGTCAGTCCGTAGTAGTTGTACATAAAGAAATAAAAAAAATAGAAAGAGAGAAGATACAGAATAATCAAAAAATACAGAATAATTAAACAATGGGGACGGAGGGACCGGAGAAATCTATCGGCGGGACTCCGAGTTCAACAATGTGATTGTATTGTTGTAGAAGCTGTTCCTCATCCTACTAGTACGTGACATGAGGCTCCTGTACCGCCTCCCTGATGGGAGGAGGGCAAACAGTCCATGGTTGGGGTGTGAGGGGTCTTTGATGATCTTCCCAGCCCATCTCAGACACCGTTTTCGGTGGAGGGCATCCATGGCAGGCAGCGGGGCACCGATGATGTGCTGAACGGTTTTCACCACCCGTTGTAGTGCCTTCCTGTCCGCAGCAGTGCAGCTGCTGTACCATACCGTGAAGCAGGTGGTCAGGATACTCTCTATGGTACAGCGGTAAAAGTTGGTCAGGATCCGGGGGGACAGGTGGGCTTTCTTGAGCCTCCTCAGGAAGTAAAGGCGCTGCTGTGCCTTTTTGATCAGCTTGGAGGTGTTGAGGGACCAGGACAGATGCTCCGAGATATGTACTCCGAGGAATTTATAGCTGGAGACGCGCTCCACCTCAGTCCCGTTTATATGGATGGGGGTATGACTGCCTCCTCTGGTCTGCCTGAAGTCAACAATAATCTCCTTCGTCTTCTTGGAGTGATGAGATCATTGTTAAATTTCCTATACTGATGATGTTGCCACTTAACTGGGGAAGTCTCTTTGTTGCCAACAGAAATGGTGGCGCAGCAGTAGAGCTACTGACTTGCAGCGCCAGAGGTACAGGTTCGATCCTGACTACGGGTGGCTGTCTGTAGGGAGTTTGTACCTATCTTCTCCCCGTGACCTGCGTGGGTTTTCTCCGAGATCTTCAGTTTCCTCCCACACTCCAAAGGCGAAAAATTTGTAGGTTAACTGCCTTGATGTAAATGTAAAAATTGTCCTTAGTGTGTGTGTGTAGGGTAGTGCTAATTGATTAAGAGCCTGTTTCCATGCTGTATCTCTAAACTAAACTAAACTAAGACATGCCGATTGTACAAATGAGTTACTTAAGGAAAGTCAATTTCAATCTATGCACAAATGACAAGATTTTGAGGAGGTACACATTTTATTCTTCCTTTCCGTTAGAAATGACTAAAACTCCTGCTCACATGACAGTCAGTCCCTTTTTTCCAAAGATGGTAATATCAAATATGAGAGGATATAATAATAATAATAATAATCTTATTTATATAGCACATTTTCAGTCAACTTGCATTGACCCCAAAGTGCTTCACATAATTACATTACATTTACACACAGGCAAAGGTGGGTGAAGTGTCTTGCCCCAAGGACACAACAACAGTATGCACTCCAAGCGGGATTCGAACCGGCTACCTTCCGGTCGCCAGCACGAACACTTAGCCCATTGTGCCATCTGTCGTCCCTAGTTTTAAGATGGGTAAGATCAAATTTAAAGGAGATGTGTGGGGCAATGGTTTTACACTGAGAGTGCTGGGTGCCTGAAACATGCTGCTCGAGGGAGGCAGACACACCATTGGCATTTAAGAGACTTTTGGATAAGCATATCCTGGAGAAGATCGTGCACAGTCAATTAATGGCCTTTCGGGAAGAACATAATATTTTAGAAGTTTTCCAATCCGGTTTTAAATCCCTGCACAGCACCGAATCAGCCCTTTTAAGAGAGTTTAATGATATTTATTAGCTACTGACCGTGGTGACCCTTGTGCTTTTAGATTTGACCGCTGCTTTTGACACAGTGGATCATGAAATATTGATTTGACATTTGAAGCAGTGGGTGGGTATCAGGGGCATAGCACTGGAGTGGGACAGGTCGTACCTGGCTGATCGAACTTTCTGTGTCAGCCTTGGGGACTCTGTATCGACTAGGAAAAGGGGAGATGCAGCGAGACCTGGGTGTCATGGTACACCAATCATTGAAAGTAGGCATGCAGGTGCAGCAGGCAGTGAAGAAAGCGAATGGTATGTTAGCTTTCATAGCAAAAGGATTTGAGTATAGGAGCAGGGAGGTTCTACTGCAGTTGTACAGGGTCTTGGTGAGACCACACCTGGAGTATTGCGTACAGTTTTGGTCTCCAAATCTGAGGAAGGACATTATTGCCATAGAGGGAGTGCAGAGAAGGTTCACCAGACTGATTCCTGGGATGTCAGGACTGTCTTATGAAGAAAGACTGGATAGACTTGGTTTATACTCTCTAGAATTTAGGAGATTGAGAGGGGATCTTATAGAAACTTACAAAATTCTTAAGGGGTTGGACAGGCTAGATGCTGGAAGATTGCTCCCGATGTTGGGGAAGTCCAGGACAAGGGGTCACAGCTTAAGGATAAGGGGGAAATCCTTTAAAACCGAGATGAGAAGAACTTTTTTCACAGAGAGTGGTGAATCTCTGGAACTCTCTGCCGCAGAGGGTAGTCGAGGCCAGTTCATTGGCTATATTTAAGAGGGAGTTAGATGTGGCCCTTGTGGCTAAGGGGATCAGAGGGTATGGAGAGAAGGCAGGTACGGGATACTGAGTTGGATGATCAGCCATGATCATATTGAATGGCGGTGCTGGCTCGAAGGGCCGAATGGCCTACTCCTGCACCTAGTTTCTATGTTTCTATGTTTCTATGTATCCTCCTCTGCTCCTCTCTCGTGTGGGGTTCCACAGGGCTCAGTTCTTGGCCCTCTCCTCTTCTCTCTCTATTTGCTGCCACTTGGTTCCATACTAAGGAAGCACGGAATTTAATTCCACTTTTATGCAGACGACAGTCAGATTTATGTGCCTCTTAAAAAGAAGGATGAACGCTCTGTCGGGCTGTTACTTGAGTGTCTCAACGACATAAAGGCCTGGATGGCTCTGAACTTTTTAAAATTTAACGATAAAAAGACGGAAGTAATGTTTTTTGGTGGCACCACTGGGGCCCCCCCCTGTAGATCTGGGCTCCCTGGCCCAGTATATTAAACCAAGCATCACAAACCTAGGGGTTAAAGTGGACCCTGAGCTTAAATTTGACAGTCAGATCAAGGCTGTTGTTGAATCAAGCTTTTTCCATCTGAGGCAGCTGGCCAAAATAAAGCCAATGCTGTCAAGGCAGCACTTTGAGACGGTAATCCACGCCTTTGTTACCACTCGGCTGGATTACTGCAATGCACTGTATGTGGGGGTTAGTGGGTCCTCCATCGCCCGTCTCCAGATGGTACAGAATGCAGCTGTACGTCTTTTAACTGGCACACGTAAACATGAGCACATTTCGCATATTTTAGCCTCACTCCACTGGTTGCCTATTCGGTTTAGGATCCATTTTAAAATTATTTTATTTGCTTTTAAATCCCTGAATGGTCTTGCCCCACCCTACCTATCTGAGCTTCCACACCCTTATACACCCGCCCGCTCTCTCAGGTCAGATAATCAGCTGCTCCTGAGTGGGCCTAAAGCTAAGCGGAAGCTCAGAGGGGACCGTGCCTTTGCTGTGTCGGCACCCAAATTATGGAACAATCTGCCTCTCCACCTCTTCTCTGTCTGTTTTTAAATCACTTCTTAAAACCCATCTCTTCTCCGTGGCCTTTGATACCCAGTAAGAGGTCGACTTTATTTACTTGATTTAATTTCTTTTTTGATTGCTTTATTGCGTGGTTATTATTTTTACTCATGTTTTATGTCCTTTAATTTATTGTTGTAATTTTTGCGCTTTATGTGAGCTGTTATGTTATGTTCTGTTCTGTTATGTTGTCTGTTTATGATGTCTTGTTTATTCCACTGTACAGCACTTTGTTCAACATTGGTTGTCTTAAAGTGCTTAACAAATAAAGTTGGATTGGATTGGATCGGATATGTAAGCATCGGGTGTAGATATGGATCATGTACAGGCAGGTTAGATCATTTTAACTTGGCATCATGGATATGTAGGGAATGGAGACATGTGCAGACAGATTATAGTTGGATAGAAGCAAGGAGCTGCAGATGTTAGCTTACAAAAAAGACGCAGAGTGCTGGAGTAATGCAATGGATCAGGCTGTACCCCTGGAGAGCGGAGAGGTGACGCTTCGGGTCGGGACCCTCCTTGTTAGTCTTGGCATCATATTCAGCACAGACATAATGGGCTGAGAGGCTCGTTCCTGTGCTGTACTGTTCTCTGTTCTAAAGAACATTTCTGGGCAGTGCAAGATCAGTAATAGTGGACAATTGCTCATCTCATTTGAGTTAATTGAGAGTTAATTATGCAACAGAAGAAGAATGCTGCAAAAAATCTTCTGGAGAATGTAATAATTAGCTCTAAAACACCACTGAAAATCAATGGATACTGAAATATTAATTACGTTTGGTTTATATATCACTGAAATATTTATAGCTTCACCTATCTATTATGCCATGGAGTTCAACAGTTATTTGCACCAAATACTCACAGAATTAAGTGAATATTCTCTCATTACCATTGACTGACTCAACAACCTTATTTAAAGTGTTCATCTCATTATTCGTTCTATTTTTGCTGCCATTGCTGATATGAGTCAGATAACAATGGAAATTTAAATTCCTTCGTGCAAAATATCTTAAATTCCTATTATTCCCCTTTGGGAAGAAATGACTAATACAACTGCTCACATTTCACATTCTGGCAAAATCACTTATTTTTCACACAGTGAACATTAATTGTCTGCAAAAGAAGTAAGAATAAGATATAGTGTGTTGACAACGATGGAATATCGAATTACTGTTACATTGATTAGTCCTTGCGTATATTTGGCAGATGTTGAAAAGATTTTGTTTTGGTTTTCCAGCACAAATCCACAAATTTCTGAAAACTCCAAGAAGCTCCAGAGAAGATAAGATAGGCACAAAATAACTCATCTTCTCTGGAGCTTCTTGGAGTTTTCAGAAATTTGTGGATTTGTGCTGGAAAACCAAAACAAAATCTTACTGTACACTGACAATGACAATTAAAATTGAATCTGAATCTGAATCTGAATCTAAATGGCCTAATGGCCGGGTATCAGCACTAACCATCGCTAGCTGACTCAGACAGGCTTGGGAGCTGCTGGGGTGGATACTGACATCTTATTGGTTTCTTATTGGATACTGGTTTCTATCCACATGGGCAACAGCAACACCGGCAGCTAGAGACAAGGAAGTGTCCATGGACCATATCCTGGCAACAGCAGGACGGTCTGGAGAAAGACCTTCCAATTCTTTATAATAAGCCAATAACCAAACCTGCGGTATTGCAGAATCAAGTTTGAATTCTGCAATATATTTACCCCTAGGGAGGATTATTCTGTCAAAATAAATTGTTATTGCCTGAATTGGATGCATGTCTAAATACAATAGCATACTTCCTCCCTTGAATGATTTTGGCAGTGAGTGAAGCATGGACTGTTCCACGGCTTGAAATCACAGAGCTTTAAAATCTTCAAGTAGTCACTCATGTGACTCCGAAGTAAAATAGTAAGATTAAACGAGAACTTACCAGTTTGAAGTTTGATCTTTATTTTATGAGGAGTTACGATGAGGGATTACGTGCCCTCCGCTCCCGCCCTCAATTATAAAGGTCAATTGGTAACTTAGTACTCCTTATCTTTACTATGTTAATTTCAATTATTGTGTTGTTTCTGTGATTCCACACCGCTGCTTTGAAGAATGCCGCGCATGCGTGCTGGCGGGGTCTTCACATAATCCCTCATCGTAACTCCTCATAAAATAAAAATCAAACTGGTAAGTTCTCGTTTAATATTACTATTATCTTAGTGTAGGGATAGTGTAAATGGATGGTTGATAGTCAACATGGACTTGATGGGCCAAAGGGTCTGTTTCCATGGTATATCTGTTTGTCTATCAGTCTATGTCCCTTATTTCGAAATGAAGTCACTCAACTTCACTTTACCTGGGAACCTTGCAGATATATACAGGTACACAACCTTTTATCCGGAATTCCGGAAACCGAAAAGCTCCGAAACCCGGACATTTTTCCCAGGATGTCGTCTGCACACCAAATCTCGCGTTTGGCGCCAAACTTGTCCAGAAACGACCCACGGTCAACCCAGGTCTGTACTACTGTAGCGGCTGCCTCCTCCCCGACACACACTTAAACATCTGTAAATCATTGCTTAAATGTTAGTCAATTAGTTTGGAGGGCTTTTATGTGGTGTTGGGGGTGGGGGGGGAAACTTTAATTCTCCAGAGAACTTTAATACTCGCACGCAGCCCGAGCTCCGCGATGTTGGGAGTCGGCGGCCACAGCGCCACACGGCACGGCTACCCGAAGGCATTGCCCGCTCCACGGTGACCCGGTAGGGGACTAAGAATTAAAGCATTGCCCACCCCCCCCCCACTGGTATTCCAGCATAGCGCCCTCCAACTAACTGACTAACATCCCAAATGATTCCATCGGTCCGGGGAGGCAGCCGCTGGACTTTCCTGCCGCCCGGCTACCTATCAGGGATCGATTCCATTCCGACATCCCGAAATCCGGGAAGTGTCTGGTCCCAAGCTTTCGGATAAAAGGTTGTGCACCTGTACCAGGCACCGACAGAGGTTTGTAAAGAGGGAAGTTTTCTGGGTGTTGCCGGTAACTTTTCCCGCAGCCCCAGCTCCACGATGTTTGGAGTCGGCGGCCACGAAGCACTCTTTGCTATGTCTCCGGAGCTTGCAACTGAGCGACCCGGAAAGGCATTGCCCGCTTTCCCCGCCTCTGTTCCGTCACAGGTACCCGGGGATCCTAAGTACGACGTTTAACGTTCTTTTACCGTGTGTGTTTTGTCTGAGTCTGACAGAAGTATTACACCCCCCCCATGATTTTTTCACCACATAAAAACAAGAGGGCCCTCCAAACTAAACTGATTACCTAACATTTAAGGGAATGGATCAATAACAATCACAATACAATGATTTAGATAGGCCCCGATCTGCTAACTTAACGCAGGGAAGAACTGCATGGGCCGCTCCAGACATTTCCAAAGGCCCCGCTGTGCTATGACTTATTGACTCTAATCTATGCTCAAAAAATATTCCATTCCGACATCCCTCTAAAATCTCCGTAAGAATACCGAAAACACACACCTCCAGTTTGTCTGGTCCCAGTTGTTATCAGGCTTTCGGATAAAAGGTTGTGCACCTGTATCCACTTTTCTGGCTTTATATTTAAAAATTCCCTTCATCAGGACTGTACACTGTGGACGGCTCGCTTGTAAAGAGGGCTGAGTTTTCATTGCTCCATGTTGAAGGGTAACTTTTAAAGTCAGGAAACAGAGGGTGGAGGGTGTATGGACTTCAACGAGCAGCCAGAGGAGAAGGTATGGTTGGGTATTAATGGTGAGGCAGATATTAGTGGGGTGCCACAGGGATCTGTGTTGGGGTCTGTTGTTTGTCATGTACAGCATGATGGTGTGGTAAATTGAGTAGTAAAGTATGCAGTGATCCTAACATTTTAGGAAAGAATTAGACAGGTATATGGATAGGGACAGATTTGGATGTATATGGGCCAAACACAGGCATGTGGGTCTAGTGTAGATGGGGCATGCTGGTCGGTGTGAAGGCAAATTGGGCCGAAAGTGGGGAAAGATGGCAGATTTAACTGATAACAGGTGTATCACTCTTTGTCATGGTAAATGTCTCTAATAAGAAAAAGGCTTGCACAGTTTGTGGCTCTGAGATAGGGTGGAGAAACGAAGCACAGAGTGCATCGAATGGGTGAATTGAGGCATTTGCAAGACTTTGACAGCACTGGTAGAAGCTGGGTTTGCCTCACAGCTCTTTGGAGACCCGGGATAGAGGTCGATCCTACAGAGGACGTTTACTGTCTGTACGACGTTTGTACGTTTCTGAGGGGGAACTCTTACTCGTGGCTGTGTGCAATTTTGTCTGAGTCTGACAGAAGTATATACAGATTATGGTCTGAACGAGGCAGGGGAGAAAGGGCACCTCGAGATGGCCTGATTGCTTTTCCTGTGGAAATGGCATAAACTCCACTGCAGCAAGAAAGGCCAGTCAGTGGTCTAAAGTGAGAGTTTTAAATGTACACAACTTCCTTGAATCTTTTCCTTCCAAACAGAGAGTGGTTGATTACAATTGGAACAAGCCATATCTGCTTCAGCTTTAACCTGGGGGTATCCTTTTGCCTGAAAATGGACTCATAACAATCACAATGGCGACTAAAGCTGACATTTATTCTGATAGGCACATACAACACCTAACTATTTTTCCAACAATGCTCATGGGCAGGGAATAGCAACATTAACTCATACCACCACTTCCACACTATTCCACTTCCCACTGACTCCCATCAGAATGAAGAAGCGCCCTGACCCATCTTCCATTTCCACCACGGATGTTGCCTGAACTGTTGAGTTCCTCCAGCACTTTCGTGTTTTGGTCCAGATTCCAACATCTGCGGTTCCTTGTGTTTCAAGTTCACACTTTGCTCGATCAGAGCTCCCACAATCAGAAACATGCCGCAGCCTGCATCCCAAAATAACATCTTGAGACACCGGACGGGTGACATTTGTGGTCATAACATTTCTTCAGAAGAATAGTCCTGACCTGAAACATCATCTATCCATGTTCTCCAGAGATGTCGCTTAGAAACACAGATAGAAACATAGAAAATATAAAGGAGGAGGCCATTCGGCCCTTCGAGCCTGCACCACCATTCATTGTGATCATGGCTGATCATCCCCTATCAATAACCCGTGCCTGCCTTCTCCCCATATCCCTTGACTCCACTAGCCCCTAGAGGTCTATCTAACTCTCTCTTAAATCCATCCAGTGATTGGCCTCCACTGCCCTCTGTGTCAGGGATTTCCATACATTCACAACTCTCTGGGTGAAAACGTTTTTTCTCACCTCAGTCTTAACTGACCTCCCCATTTATTCTAAGACTGTGGCCCCTGGTTCTGGAGTCGCCCACCATTGGGAACATTTTTCCTGCATCTAGCTTGTCCAGTCCTTTTATAATTTTATATTGATGGCAGATGGAGTTTAATGCTGATAAATGTGAGGTGCTACAGCTTGGCAGGACAAATCAAAATAGGACGTACATGGTAAATGGTAGGGAATTGAAGAATACAGTTGAACAGAGGGACCTGGGAATAACCGTGCATAGTTCCTTGAAGGTGGAATCTCATATAGATAGGGTGGTAAAGAAAGCTTTTGGTATGCTAGCCTTTATAAATCAGAGCATTGAGTATAGAAGCTGGGATGTAATGTTAAAATTGTACAAGGCATTGGTGAGACCAAATCTGAAGTATGGTGTACAATTTTGGTCGCCCAATTATAGGAAGGATGTCAACAAAATAGAGAGAGTACAGAGGAGATTTACTAGAATGTTGCCTGGGTTTCAACAACTAAGTTACAGAGATAGGTTGAATAAGTTAGGTCTTTATTCTCTGGAGCGCAGAAGGTTAAGGGGGGACTTGATAGAGGTCTTTAAAATGATGAGAGGTATAGATAGAGTTGATGTGGACAAGCTTTTCCCTTTGAGAATAGGGAAGATTCAAACAAGAGGACATGACTTCAGAATTAAGGGACAAAATAAAATACATTTTTAATAAAAACATGGTTCGTATATCCTTTTTTGCGGAGTTTTGTGTTACAATAGAGCGACTGAATTTCCTTTTTTCCTTTTTTTTCCTTTCTTTCTAGGGTCTTAATTATTTTCTTTGCTTCCTTCTCTAATTCCTTCCCTAAGGGGTTCTCTTCTCCCAACACTTTCCTGCACCTTCACGATTCTTGCTTACTTTTCTTGCTTCTTTTATTTCTTTCTCTTTTAAAGCTCAAAAAATGAAGTGGTACAACATAATGTAATAAGATATATGCAATGTATTAATGTGATTTACTGTACTGCTAATAAAAATAAAATTAAAAAAAAAAAAAAAAAAAAAAAATTAAGCGGTGTGGAATGAGCTTCCAGTGGAAGTGGTGGAGGCAGGTTCGTTGGTATCATTTAAAAATAAATTGGATAGGCATATGGATGAGAAGGGAATGGAGGGTTATGGTATGAGTGCAGGCAGGTGGGACTGAGGGAAAAAAAGTTGTTCGGCACGGACTTGTAGGGCTGAGATGGCCTGTTTCCGTGCTGTAATTGTTATATGGTTATATGTTTCTATAAGATACCCCCTCATCCTTCTAAACTCCAGTGAACTACTGACCTACTGAGTAACTCCAGCACTTTGTATCATACAGTCATACAGCGTGGAAACGCCCTTCGGCCCAACCTGCCCACACAAACCAAGATGTCCCATCTAACCATGTTCACCACCCAGCATTTGGCCCATATCCCCCTAAACCTGTCCTGTCCATATACCTGTTCAAATGTTTCTTAAGCATTGTGATTGCAATTAGAAACATATGTCCTTTTGTGTAAAACAGCTTCTGTAGTTCCTCGTGTATACATTCTGAGATACTGACCAGAATGTCCAGTTTACCACCACACCGACTGTTTGATTCCCTGATCTGTACACCTGGCTGCTCCCCCTGATTTATCACACAAAAGTTCTGATCTAACCATACAGAAACGTGTATCAATTAATGTGCATTATAATAAAAAATTCTGACGACTTTCACGTTCCAACTTTGAGGAATGTAATATTTTCTGTACTTGGGGAGGGATCAATTAAAGCTAGAATGAACTAGTTATACAGAAATTAAGTAATTTATAATGCAAGGGAGAAGTAACTTGGAGTCCTAGTACAGGTGCACAACCTTTTATCCGAAAGCCTTGGGACCAGACACTTTTCGTAATTCAGAATTTGTCGGTCTTCGGAATGGAAATTTTTTTGCGTAGATTTTAATGGCTGGCTCAGTGGTAGAGTGCTCGGCTCATATCCGCAAGGTCGCGAGTTTGCGCCTTGATCCCGGCAGTTACTCGGTCGCGAGCTTGAGTCTTCAATGTGTTTTTTTTTTGCAGAATAAATGTTTGTATGAAATGCAGTGTAGGAGAGGTGTACTGACTGTGTGGGCAGAACTTTGGAAGTGATTGCCCACCAGTCTAAAAAGCCGCTGTGTCTCCCTGTCCCTGGGATAGCAGGGGGCGATCAAACAGCACAATACTCCCCTCCCCCTCCAACTCCAGAGGAATTCGCTCCCCGATGGGCCGCTACGGCGACAAGTGGCAGTTTGCCCACAGCCCGAGCTGCGCCACCCCAAGAACACCTTGCACACCATCAGCTTCTGCCCCTACGTTTTCCTCTGGAGTTGGAGCGGGGCTGGGCTGGAGTTGCTGCTGGTTGTGGGTCTCTGAGATCTCCGTGCTTGCAGTGGGCCTGGGGGTCGCTGTCCCGTTGGTCCTGACGTCTCCGGCCACCCCCCTGGACTGGAGCTGAGACTGGGAACTGTACCGCCCTTGCCCCCTCCCTCTGCAACTGCAAACAACCCCACTCTCCTGCAAGGGCGGTACAGTTCCCGGAGGATAGCAGGTGGCCGGAGACGTCAGGACCAACAGGAACCCGCTCCCCGATGCCCCGAGCTGCGCCCCGTCATCCGCAACCCAGGTTCCCCTGTAGTTGGAGCGGGGCTGGGCTGGGCTGCTGTTGGCTGTGGGTCTCTGGGATCTCCGTGCTTGCGGTGGGCCGGGTGGTCGACGTCCAATTGGTCCTGACGTCTCCGGTGACTGCACTGACCTGCAGCCATCGCCGACTTGAAGACAGTGCAAAGCCCCCGCGCCGGTGCAATGAGCGGGGAGCTGGAGAGGGGAGGGATGGGGTCACACACATGGCCGGGGAGCAGAGGGGTGTAGGTGGGGTGAAACTGAAGGGAGCGACAATCTGCTGCTGCCTACACTGTGTATCGTGTCTACCGTGGGAACTTTTAACTCAGCGGGCAGACAGCAGCATATTGTCAATTATTAACCCTCCCGCGCAATATACCCTCACCTCTTTTATGGATGGGGATTTAGTTCCCCTTTCTTCGAGGACCGACCGGAGGTTCCGCTGTCACCTCTGCGGGCCGCCCTCGGTGAACGTCCTGTCTCCCTGTCCCTGGAATAGTAGGGGGCGATCAAACAGCACAATACCCCCCTCCAACTCCAGAGGAATCCGCTCCCCGATGGGCCGCTATGGCGACAAGTGGCAGTTCGCCCACAGCCCGAGCTGCGCGACCCAAGAACAAGACGTTATTCTTGCACACCATCAGCTTCTGCCCATACGGGGAGCGTGTTCTTCTGGAGTTGGAACGGGGCTGGGCTGGAGTTGCTGATCTGGGATCTCCGTGCTTGCAGTGGGCCTGGGGGTCGGTGTTCCGTTGGTCCTGACGTCTCCGGTGACTGCACTATGCTGCTAGCATCGCGACGTGAAGACAGTACAAAGCCCCCGCGCCGGTGCAATGAGCGGGGAGCTGGAGAGGGGAGGGAAGGGGTCACACACATGGCCGGGAAGCAGAGGGGTGTAGGTGGGGTGAAACTGAAGGGAGCGACAATCTACTGCTGCCTGCACGCTGAGTTAAAAAGTTACCACGCAAGACTCACGATACACTGTGTATCGTGTGTCTACCGTGGGAATTTTTTAACGCAGCTGGCAGGTAGCAGCATATTGTCAATTATTAACCCTCCCGCGCAATATACCCTCATCTTCTCTTTTATGAATGGGGATTTAGTTCCCCTTTCTTCGAGGACCGACCGGAGGTTCCGCTGTCACCTCTGCGGGCCGCCCTCGGTGAACGTTTTCAAGGACCTTTCTTCAAGGACCGAAAAAATGTCGCTATTCGGAGGTTTTCGTTATTTGGATCGTTGGATAAAAGGTTGTGCACCTGTAATTATGAGAGCAATCACAACTTATACCTGCTAAAGTGTGGATAAATGTGAGGTTATCCATTTTGGTGGCAAAAACAGGAAAGCAGACTATTATCTAAATGGTGGCCGACTAGGAAAAGGGGAGATGCAGCGAGACCTGGGTGTCATGGTACACCAGTCATTGAAAGTAGGCATGCAGGTGCAGCAGGCAGTGAAGAAAGCGAATGGTATGTTAGCTTTCATAGCAAAAGGATTTGAGTATAGGAGCAGGGAGGTTCTACTGCAGTTGTACAGGGTCTTGGTGAGACCACACCTGGAGTATTGCGTACAGTTTTGGTCTCCAAATCTGAGGAAGGACATTATTGCCATAGAGGGAGTGCAGAGAAGGTTCACCAGACTGATTCCTGGGATGTCAGGACTGTCTTATGAAGAAAGACTGGATAGACTTGGTTTACACTCTCTAGAATTTAGGAGATTGAGAGGGGATCTTATAGAAACTTACAAAATTCTTAAGGGTTACACAAAAAAGCTGGAGAAACTCAGCGGGTGCAGCAGCATCTATGGAGCGAAGGAAATAGGCAACGTTTCGGGCCGAAACCCTTCTTCAGACTGATCGGGGGCGGGGGTGGGTGGGGACAAGAAAGGGAAAAGGAGGAGTAGCCCGAAGGCTGGGGGATGGGAGGAGACAGCAGGGGGGCTGAGGAAGGGGAGGAGACAGCAAGGACTAACAAAATTGGGAGAATTCGATGTTCATGCCCCCGGGATGCAGACTCCCCAAACGGAATATGAGGTGCTGTTCCTCCAATTTCCGGTGCTGCTCGCTGTGGCCATGGAGGAGACCCAGGACAGAGAGGTCGGAGACGGAGTGGGAGGGGGAGTTGAAGTGCTGAGCCACCGGGAGATCAGCTTGGTTATTGCGGACCAAGCGGAGGTGTTCGGCGAAACGATCGCCCAACCTCCGCTTGGTCTCACCGATATAGATCTGCTGACATCTAGAGCAGCGGACGCAATAGATGAGGTTGGAAGAGATGCAGGTAAACCTCTGTCGCACCTGGAACGATTGCTTGGGTCCTTGAACGGAGTCGAGGGGGGGAGGTAAAGGGACAAGTGTTGCATCGCTTGCGGTTGCAAGGGAAAGTGCCTGGCGAGGGGGTGGACCGAGAGGGAAGGGAAGAATTGACAAGGGAGTTATGGAGGGAGTGGTCTTTGCGGAAGGCAGATATGGGGGGAGATGGGAAGATGTGGCGAGTGGTGGGGTCACGTTGGAGGTGGCGAAACTGACGGAGGATTACTTTTTGTATGTGACGGCTGGTGGGGTGAAAGGTGAGGACTAGGGGGACTCGGCCCTTGTTGCGAGTGCGAGGATGGGGAGACAGAGCAGTGTTGCGGGGTATGGAAGAGACCCTGGTGCGAGCCTCATTTATGGTGGAGGAGGGGAACCCCCGTTCCCTGAATAGTGAGGACATTTCAGATGTCCTGGTGTGGAACGCCTCATCCGTGGAGCAGATGCGGCGTAGACGGAGGAATTGGGAGTAGGGGATGGAGTAGAGTAAATTCTTAAGGGGTTGGACAGGCTAGATGGAGGAAGATTGCTCCCGATGTTGGGGAAGTCCAGGACAAGGGGTCACAGCTTAAGGATAAGGGGGAAATCCTTTAAAACCGAGAAGAGAAGAACTTTTTTCACACAGAGAGTGGTGAGTCTCTGGAACTCTCTGCCGCAGAGGGTAGTCGAGGCCAGTTCATTGGCTATATTTAAGAGGGAGTTAGATGTGGCCCTTGTGGCTAAGGGGATCAGAGGGTATGGAGAGAAGGCAGGTACGGGATACTGAGTTGGATGATCAGCCATGATCATATTGAATGGCGGTGCAGGCTCGAAGGGCCGAATGGCCTACTCCTGCACCTAATTTCTATGTTTCTATGCTTCTAAATTGTTATTGTTGAACTGAGCTCTTTGTTCCCTTAGATAGAAATATTTCACCATGGGAATGCATTTGAATGTTAAATTTCCAAGGAGAAGATTAAAATGGACTGTGATTGTCAACATACCTTTCTAATATCAATAATGCGAAGAAAAAGCAATGAAGCACCATTTTTCTTCAAAAGGCTGTGTTTATTACATTATTGTGTATTGTAAAAGGGGAAATTGAAATCTATGGAAAAGATTGAAATTGTATGAAACTTTGTATGAAAATTGTATGAATATTAGTGCTTCCAAGATGGCGCCCAACCCAGGTGACTATTAGTGTACTAGCCACAGAAGCAGATCTACAAATTCATAATACCATCGTCCCACACTTAAATCTTTATTCCTACAGCAACACTTCTTATTTTAAAGGGGCTGTCCCAATTGGGCGACATAATCTGCGAGTTCTGGCGAGTTTGCCCTCAACTCATCCTCGCAGCATGGTCGACATGAGGTCCTAGGAGGTCTTTGTAATTCTCCATCATGCTCAAGAGTAGTCCCCGAGTACTCGAGGCCTCAGCTAGGTCGCGGCGTATTTTTTAATAAGTTGAAAAATGCCCGCGAGTAAAAAAAGGTTGCCGTGGAAAAAATCTATACTTTTTTTACTCGTAGGTTTAGTCGGAGTAGGTCATAGTAGGTCGGCATGTTAGCCGTAGTTAATCGAGGGTAGTCGAAGCTAGTCGAAGGTAGTCGTAGATAGTCTTCATCATATTCGAAGGGAGGTTGAAGGAGATCGAAGGAGGTTGGCTTCACTCTCCACTATTCAGTGTCCAATTTTCCCCAGCTAGTCAAAGCTAGTCTTCAACTTAGTCGAAAGGAGGTCGAAGGAAGTCTTCTACAAAGTCGAAGAAGGTCTTCGACATGACATTTTTTCAAACTCTCCTAAACTCTTCTAAAATCGCCAATTAGGTCGCCCAAGTGGGACAACCCCTTAACTATGAATATGATATTCCTTTATCATGAATGTATTCAATTCAATTCAATTCAATTTATTTGTCATTTGGACCCCTTGAGGTGCAAACGAAATGACGTTTCTGCAGCCATATATTACAAACAAATAGACCCGAGACACAACATAATTTACATAAACATCCATCACATCGCTGTGATGAAAGGCCAAAAAAACTTATCTCTCCACTGCACTCTCCCCCCCCCCCCCGATGTCAGAGTCAAAGTCAAAGCCCCCGGCTGGCGATGGCGATTGTCCCGCGGCCATTAAAGCCACGCCGGGTGATGTAAGGTCGCACACCGGGTTCTTGATGTTAGAGCCCCCGGCGTGCACTCGCAGAGTCCTGCGGCCATTCCAAGCTGCACGGGGCGGTGCTGTAAGGCCCCGCTCCAGGAGCTCTTCGACCCCGCAACTCGGGTGGGAGAAGTCGCCGTTGCGGGAGCCCTGAAAAGCGGGCTCCCGGTGCCGCCGTCCGCCAGACCCGCAGTTGCAGCCTCCGAATCTCCGGAGGTCAGGCCGCAGCAGCAGCAGCAGCGCTCCACCACCGCTCCACCCGCTCTGGACTCGGCCAGCTCCGCGACGGTGAGGTGAGTGGTCGGCACCAGAGCCCCCGGTCTTCCTGTTGGAGGCCGCTCCTCGTTGCAGCCCCAACGACAACGGAGACCCGACAAAGAAAAGGTCGGGTCTCCCGTGCAGGGAGAGATTTAAAAGTTACCCCCTCCCTCCCACCCCACCCCCACCCCCCCCACACACACACCCCAACAAAAAAATAACAAAAACTACATAAAAACATAGACAAAAATTAATAAAAACGCAGACGGGCTGCAGAGGCCGCTGCTGACGAGAGTCGCGCCTCTCATTGTACATATACATTGTAAATAGCTCAATTGTAATCATGTATTGTCTTTCTGCTGAGTGGATAGCACACAACAAAAGCTTCTCACTGTACCTCGGTACACGTGACAATGAACTAAACTGTAAAGTGATATAAACTGAAATCGGCAGGAATCCAGAGGAAGTCGTTGTGACAAAATAACTCTCCAATGAGAGACAATCCAAAGTTTCTTCAAGCTCTGTCAATATAATTAGTTTAGTTTAGTTTAGTGACACAGCACGGAAACCGACTCTACAGCCCGTGGTGTCCACACCGACCGGTGATCTTCATTCACTAACCCAATCCTATAAACTAAGGACAATTTACAATTGTTACCGAAGCCAATTAAGCCGTGCCGCACACTAGTTCTATATAACCATATAACAATTACAGCACGGAAACAGGCCATCTCGGCCCTACAAGTCCATGCTGAACAAGTTTTTCCCTTAGTACCACCTGCCTGCACTCATACCATAACCCTCCATTCCCTTCTCATCCATATGCCTATCCAATTTATTTTTAAATGATACCAATGAACCTGCCGACATCACTTCCACTGGAAGCTCATTCCACACCGCTACCACTCTCTGAGTAAAGAAGTTCCCCCTCATGTTACCCCTAAACTTCTGTCCCTTAATTCTGAAGTCATGTCCTCTTGTTTGAATCTTCCCTATTCTCAAAGGGAAAAGCTTGTCCACATCAACTCTGTCTATCCCTCTCATCATTTTAAAGACCTCTATCAAGTCCCCCCTTAACCTTCTGCGCTCCAGAGAATAAAGACCTAACTTATTCAACCTTTCTCTGTAACTTAGTTGTTGAAACCCAGGCAACATTCTAGTAAATCTCCTCTGTACTGTCTCTATTTTGTTGACATCCTTCCTATAATTGGGCGACCAAAATTGTACACCATACTCCAGATTTGGTCTCACCAATGCCTTATACAATTTTAACATTACATCCCAGCTTCTCTACTCAATGCTCTGATTTATAGAGGCTAGCATACCAAAAGCTTTCTTTACCATCCTATCTATATGAGATTCCACCTTCAAGGAACTATGCACGGTTATTCCCAGATCCCTCTGTTCAACTGTATTCTTCAATTCCCTACCATTTACCATGTACGTCCTATTTTGATTTGTCCTGCCAAGGTGGAGCACCTCACATTTATCAGCATTAAACTCCATCTGCCATCTTTCAGCCCATTTTTCCAAATGGCCTAAATCACTCTGTAGACTTTGGAAATCCTCTTCATTATCCACAACACCCCCTATCTTGGTATCATCTGCATACTTACTAATCCAATTTACAACCCCTTCATCCAGATCATTGATGTACACACCTATCCTACACACTAGGGACAATTTACAATTTACAGAAGTCAAGTAAACCAGAAACCTGTACGTCTTTGGGAGAAAACCAGAGCACCCGGGGAAAACCCACGCGGTCACGGGGAAATGTACACATCCGTACAGACAGCACCTGTAGTCAGGATTGAACCCAGGTCTCTGGAGCTGTAAAGCAGCAACTCTACCGCTGCACCACCGTAGGAAAACTAGAACTCAATTAATTTTGCATTAAGCATCTGTCAACACATGGTTATTGGAAATGCATTTAACAGCTGTTGGAATAGTCAGATTAAAAAAACTGATAGTGATCTTCCACAGCCATCTCCTATTTACCACCCGAAGAGCAACCATATAACAATTACAGCACGGAAACAGGCCATCCCGGCCCTATAAGTCCGTGCCGAACACTTATTTACTCCTAAACCCATCTACCCGCATTCAGACCATAACCCTCCATTCCTTTCCCATCCATATACCTATCCAATTTATTTTTAAATGATAAAATCGAACCTGCCTCCACCACTTGCACTGGAAGCTCATTGCACACAGCTACCACTCTCTGAGTAAAGAAGTTCCCCCTCATGTTATCCCTAAACTTCTGTCCCTTAATTCTCAAGTCATGTCCTCTTGTTTGAATCTTCCCTACTCTCAATGGGAAAAGCTTGTCCACGTCAACTCTGTCTCTCCCTCTCATCATTTTAAAGACCTCTATCAAGTCCTCCCTTAACCTTCTGCGCTCCAAAGAATAAAGACCTAACTTATTCAACCTTTCTCTGTAACTTAGTTGCAACACTAGGTAATTATTTAAATTTTGAGGATGAAGGGTCCTGACTCAAAACATCGTCTGTTCATTTGCCTCCACAGATGCTGCCTGACCTGCTGAGATCTTCCACAGTGTTGTTTGTTGATCAGGATTCCAGCATCTGCGATCTCTCGAGTCTGTGTGACAACAGTCTCAGCTAAATCAAACCACAAACAAATGGACAGTTAAGGTTTCGAGGGATATGGGCTAAATGCTGGCAAATGGAAGCTCAGATAGACATCTGGGTCGGCATGGATGAGTTGGGCCGAAGGGACTGTTTCCATGCTGTATGACTCTAAGAATACATGAGCTTTAGATTTTGTTTAAAGATTACTATAAAGAATATCTTTTTTTTATTTTTATTTTTTTATTTTAATATATTTTTATTAGAAGTAGACATATTATAAAGTATAGTTACATATTATAGTAAAAAGACTTTCCATATACATGAATCATACATTGTTAAGATTTTCAATTATCAATTACTTCTGCTTATAACCATATAACAATTACAGCACGGAAACAGGCCATCTCGGCCCTACTTCTAGTATTTTTATTTTTTATAGAAAGAGAGAGAAAGAGAGGGTAGAAGGTTACAAATTAAAAAAAACAGAGAAACGGAAGAGGTGGAATGGGTTGCCTATAATACGTCAATGGAGATAGATTCGTAGATTATAAAATATTGCTTTTCATCTAATCCTGAGTTCAAGTTTCAGTTGGGTCCTCTTGCTGTGCCAATCTATCCCTTCAGATAGTTAATGAATGGAGCCCAGATTTTATCGAAAAGATCTTGTTTGTCCATTAAGACGAGTCTAATTCTTTCTAAGTATAGGGTCTCCGACATTTCCCTAATCCACATTTTAATTGTGGGGGATGTAGGGCCTTTCCAAAATTTTAATATTAATTTTTTCCCGATTATTATACTGTAGTCGAGGAAATTTCTTTGGTTTGTTGTGAGAAAAATAATATATTTTTTTATCATTATTGGGTTTTTTTAATTAATCTTGCACAATGTTGATAAACAACTTTAGATGCTGATCTTGTATCATGGTTTAAGTACAATTGATAAAATGGTTCACTTTGAATATTCTACTAATTTTGAAACCCAGATTTGTTTGTTGCATGTAGACTCTGTAAAGATACACAAGACAAGAATCAACATCTGGATAATATGTCCATCTTTTTGAATCGCTCAGTCAGGGCAGAGCGGATGGTAAAGTTGCTGACTCACAGCGCCTGAAACAGGGGTTCATCCCTGGCTTTGGGTGCTGTGTCTGTAGATTTTGCACGTTCTCCCTGTAACTACCTGGGTTTCCTCCAGGTGCTCCATTTTCCTCCCACATCCCAAAGATGTGTGTGTTTGTAGGTTAAGTGGCCATTCATTCATTCAATTCAATTCAATTTATTTGTCATTTGGACCCCTTGAGGTCCAAACGAAATGACGTTTCTGCAGCCATACATTACAAACAAATAGACCCAAGACACAACATAATTTACATAAACATCCATCACATCGCTGTGATGGAAGGCCAAAAAAACTTATCTCTCCACTGCACTCTCCCCCCCCTCCCCCCGATGTCAGAGTCAAAGTCAAAGCCCCCGGCTGGCAATGGCGATTGTCCCGCGGCCATTAAAGCCACGCCGGGTGATGCAAGGTCGCACACCGGGTTCTTGATGTTAGAGCCCCCGGCGTGCGCTCGCAGAGTCCCGCGGCCATTCCAAGCCGCGCGGGGCGGTGCTGTAAGGCCCCGCTCCAGGAGTTCTTCAACCCCGCAACTCGGGCGGGAGAAGTCACCGTTGCGGGAGCCTGAAAAGAGGTCTCCCTCCAGGGACCCGCGGGCTCCCGGTGCCACCGTCCGCCAGACCCACAGTTGCAGCCTCCGAATCTCCGGAGGTCGGGCCGCAGCAGCAGCAGCGCTCCACCACCGCTCCACTCGCCCTGGACTCGGCCAGCTCCGCGACGGTGAGGTGAGTCGTCAGCACCAGAGCCTCGGTCTTCTCCTGTTGGAGGCCGCCCCTCGTTGCAGCCCCAACGACAACGGAGACCCGACAAAGAAAAGGTCGGGTCTCCCGTGCAGGGAGAGATTAAAAGTTACCCCCTCCCTCCCACACACACACCGCTGTGAATGACCCCTAGTCTGCAGGCAGTGGATGTGAAAGAGGGATAACATAGAATTGGTGTGAATGGGTGACCTATGGTTGGCGTGGATTCAATGGGCTGAAGGACCTGGTTCCAGACTGTATCTCTAAACTAAACTACTGACTTGGAACTACTTAGAAACAGCTCACTTCTGCAGTCCTGTTTGTTATCTTTGATTGAGAATTGATCTGATTTAAGCTGTTATGTAGATGTTATTTAAGATGCTAATGGTGGGACATAGATCATAAGGGGTTGGACAGTCTAGATACAGGAAGATTGTTCCTGATGTTGGGAAAGTCCAGGACGAGGAGTCACAGTTTAAGGATAAAGGGGAAATCCTTTAGGACCGAGATGAGAAAAACATTTTTCACACAGAGAGTGGTGAATCTGTGGAATTCTCTGCCAGTGGAGGCCAGTTCATTGGTTATATTTAAGAGGGAGTTAGATGTGGCCCCTGTGGCTAAAGGGATCAGGGGGTATGGAGAGAAGGCAGGTACAGGACACTGAGTTGGATGATCAGCCATGATCATATTGAATGACGGTGCAGGCTCGAAGGGCCGAAAGGCCTACTCATGCACCTATTTTCCATGTTTCTATGTCTTTCATGATCAAGTCACGAACCCTGCATTTGCAACAACTGGGACGTGAAAATGGGACCAAACCTGGCACCTATTTTCTATGTTTCTATGAAATAAATAAGAAAAAAAATAAAGATGCCAGTGAGCTTCAAGCAGAAATTAAGATGAATATCAGAAATGGGTTGGCAGATTGTTGGACCTGTGTTATCGATCAATGTGCATTATAATAAAAACATTCTGACAACTTTCACTTTCCAACTGATAGGATGGTTCAGTTGCCTGATGACAGCTGGGGAGAAACTGTCCCTGAATCTGCATGTGTGAGTTTCACACTTCTGTATCTCTTGCCTGATGGGAGAGGGGAGAAGAGGAAATACCCGGGGTGAGACTCGTCCATGATTATATTGACAGAGACTGCTGCTGTCCTTTTATCGGTGCTCCATTGAGAGCATACTAACATACTGTGTATGCGTGTGGTACACCAGCTGCACAGCGGCTCAGAGGAAAGCGCTCCAGAGGGCCATTGACAACGCCCAGAGGATTGTCGGCTGCCTTCTCCTTACTTTGGAGGACTTACACAGTTCCCGCTGCATCAAAAAATCCCAGAGTATTATAAAGGACATTTCCCACCCCGGACACTCCCTGTTTGAACTGTTGCCATCAGGCAGACGGTACAGATCTACAAGGACAAGGACAAACAGACAAACAGTTTTTACCCCACTGCTATAAAGGCAATAAATGTAGCCGCCAAGGAACGCAGGGGCGATACATACTAAGGGACTGTGGTACACTGTGAAATCGACAGAAGGATGGAGGGTTGGGTGTTTATGCATGGTGCTATTTTCATGATATTTATTTTAGTTGTTTATCTTTTAATATTTTATCTTGTATGTAGCGTTAGCTTTTAGAAATGTTTGAATGGTGGACTGACTGGCTGACATTTTTAAATTTTGTTGTACATGGTTCATGTTACAATGACAATAAACAAACTATTCTATTCTATTCTATTCTATTATGCTGCTGGCCTTGCCGAGACAGCGTGAAGTATAAATGGAGACAATGGAAGGGAGGTTGGTTTGTGTGATGGTCTGGGTTACGTCCACATTCTCTGCAATTTCTCGCAGTTTTGGATGAAGCTGTTCCCAAACCATGCTGTGATACTTTATCTTGGCATCACATTTGGCACAAACATTGTGGGCCGAAGGGCCTGTTCGTGCCAGTGCCAAAACACTCCACTGCGGCAAGCCTCAACGACTTCCGCCCAGTTGCACTTACCCCCATCATCACCAAGTGCTTTGAGAGGCTGGTCCTGGCACACCTCAAAAGCTGCCTACCCCCCACACTGGATCCCTATCAGTTTTCCTACCACAAGAACAGGAGTACGGAGGATGCCATCTCAACGGCACTTCACTCCGCCCTCTCCCACCTCGACAACAGAGACACTTACGTAAGAATGCTGTTCATCGATTACAGCTCAGCATTCAACACCATTATACCATCAAAACTGATCACCAAACTCGGTAACCTGGGCATCGACCCCTCCCTCTGCAACTGGATACTGGACTTTCTAACCAACAGACCCCAGTCTGTTAGGTTAGACAAGCACACCTCTTCAACCCTCACCCTGAACACCGGCGTTCCACAGGGCTGTGTGCTGAGCCCCCTCCTCTACTCCCTCTTCACCTATGACTGCACACCTGTACATGGTACTAACACCATCATCAAGTATGCAGATGATACAACGGTGATTGGCCTCATCAGCAACAACGATGAGTTGGCCTACAGGGAGGAGGTCCAGCACTTAGCAGCATGGTGCGCTGACAACAACCTGGCCCTTAACTCCAAGAAGACCAAGGAGCTCATTGTAGACTTTGTAGAATCATTGTAGAAGTCCAGAGGCGGCACGCACACCCCCATCCACATTAACGGGACGGAGGTGGAACGTGTTTCTAGCTTCAGGTTTCTGGGAGTAAACATTTCCGATGACCTCTCTTGGACCCACACTACCTCAACTCTGATCAAGAAGGCTCACCAGCGTCTCTTCTTCCTGAGGAGACTGAAGAAGGTCCATCTGTCTCCTCAGATCCTGGTGAACTTCTACCGCTGCACCATCGAGAGCATCCTTACCAACTGCATCACAGTATGGTATGGCAACTGCTCTGTCTCCGACCGGAAGGCATTGCAGAGGGTGGTGAAAATTGCCCAACGCATCACCGGTTCCTCGCTCCCCTCGATTGAGTCTGTCCAAAGCAAGCGTTGTCTGCGGAGGGCGCTCAGCATCGCCAAGGACTGCTCTCACCCCAACCATGGACTGTTTACCCTCCTACCATCCGGGAGGCGCTACAGGTCTCTCTGTTGCCAAACCAGCAGGTCGAGGAACAGCTTCTTCCCGGCGGCTGTCACTCTACTCAACAACGTACCTCGGTGACTGCCAATCACCACCACCCCCCCCCCGGACACTTATTATTATTTATTCAAATCATTTGCTATGTCGCTCTTCCAGGGAGATGCTAAATGCATTTCGTTGTCTCTGTACTGTACACTGACAATGACAATTAAAATTGAATCTGAATCTGAATCTGAATCTGAATCCTATGTTGATACTTTTCTACATTCTATCTGTTTTATGTAATTACTGTATGCAATGCTGAATACAACAGTTTTCATTTGTAGATATTTTCAAGAGACACAGATGCATGCTTTTGTCCACAGCTGACTGCAGGAGTAATATTGGAGGGAACGCATTTCACACAGAACTAATTTGACAGAATTTGCAAGTCTAATAGCTTTGGATAATGAGGCTGCAAAGGGCAGAAGGATGCACTGTAAGTCATGGTCCTTTTTTCCCTGATCATTTGAATAATGTTTTAAACTGCAAATTTGTTTACCATTATCTCAATAAAGAAAATTGATATTTGCCTTCTTTATAATACAATGATTAACATATATGTTTAATTCATGGTAGAGAACAAATGATTATACATGCATAGATTAACCATATAACCATATAACCATATAACAATTACAGCACGGAAACAGGCCATCTCGGCCCTACAAGTCCGTGCCGAACAACTTTTTTCTCTTAGTCCCACCTGCCTGCACTCATACCATAACCCTCCATTCCCTTCTCGTCCATATGCCTATCCAATTTATTTTTAAATGATACCAACTAACCTGCCGCCACCACTTCCACTGGAAGCTCATTCCACACCGCTACCACTCTCTGAGTAAAGAAATTCCCCCTCATGTTACCCCTAAACTTCTGTCCCTTAATTCTGAAGTCATGTCCTCTTGTTTGAATCTTCCCTATTCTCAAAGGGAAAAGCTTGTCCACATCAACTCTGTCTATCCCTCTCATCATTTTAAAGACCTCTATCAAGTCCCCCCTTAACCTTCTGCGCTCCAGAGAATAAAGACCTAACTTATTCAACCTATCTCTGTAACTTAGTTGTTGAAACCCAGGCAACATTCTAGTAAATCTCCTCTGTACTCTCTCTATTTTGTTGACATCCTTCCTATAATTGGGCGACCAAAATTGTACACCATACTCCAGATTTGGTCTCACCAATGCCTTGTACAATTTTAACATTACATCCCAGCTTCTATACTCAATGCTCTGATTTATAAAGGCTAGCATACCAAAAGCTTTCTTTACCACCCCTATCTATATGAGATTCCACCTTCAAGGAACTATGCACGGTTATTCCCAGATCCCTCTGTTCAACTGTATTCTTCAATTCCCTACCATTTACAATGTACGTCCTATTTTGATTTGTCCTGCCAAGGTGTAGCACCTCACATTTATCAGCATTAAACTCCATCTGCCATCTTTCAGCCCATTTTTCCAAATGGCCTAAATCACTCTGTAGACTTTGGAAATCCTCTTCATTATCCACAACACACCCTATCTTGGTATCATCTGCATACTTACTAATCCAATTTACCACACCTTCATCCAGATCATTGCTGTACATGACAAACAACAAAGGACCCAACACAGATCCCTGAGGCACCCCACTAGTCACCTACCTGAGGCACCCCACTAGTCACGGCAAATGCAGATTACCAATTCAGATTGTATTGAAGACAATATGTGCTTTCAATGTAGTTTTAGAGATACGACTAGCGATCGCCGCACATTAACACTAACCGACACACACTAGGGACATTTTTTTTTACATTGACCAAGCCAATTAACCTACAAACCTGTACGTCTTTAGGGTGACTCTATTAACAGGATATTATTTCTTTGACCTATTAGGTTTTAAATTATTTTTACTTGTTTTTTAATACTGTGCTTCACTTAAACGTATTGTTCATTATATTCTTCAATTGTTCTATGATACTTTATTTTGTCATATGTACCGAGGTACATTGAAATTCATTTTTGTATACAGTTCAGTACAAGCATCACTTTTCATAAGCACTTAGATATCTCTTAGATAATATCTCAGATACAGTACAAGTGTACATCGGTTGTACACTGAGAGAGACAGTGTACAAAGTATACAAAGTTGCCAAGTTTGGTCCCATTTTCAAGTCCCAGTTGTTGCAAATGCAGGGTTCATGACTTGACCATGAAAGACATAGAAACATAGAAAATAGGTGCAGGAGTAGGCCATTCGGCCCTTCGAGCCTGCACCGTCATTCAATATGATCATGGCTGATCATCCAACTCAGTATCCTGTACCTGCCTTCTCTCCATACCCCCTGATCCCTTTAGCCACAAGGGCCACATCTAACTCCCTCTTAAATATAGCCAATGAACTGGCCTCAACTACCTTCTATGGCAGAGAATTCTAGAGATTCACCACTCTCTGTGTGAAAAATGTTTTTCTCATCTCGGTCCTGAAGGATTTCCCCTTTATCCTTAAACTGTGACCCCTTGTCCTGGACTTCCCCAACATCGGGAACAATTTTCCTGCATCTAGCCTGTCCAACCCCTTAACTAAGGACTGTTGTCATGGTCGAGTTGCGGGATCATCCACCGCTGAAGGCCACATCCTGCCTTTGATTTATTTTCAGACATGGCAGTCTTTCAACCTTCCCTTTTGAAAATGTCCTACTTCTTCAATTTTGAAGAATTTAGAAACATAGAAACATAGAAATTAGGTGCAGGAGTAGGCCATTCGGCCCTTCGATCCTGCACCGCCATTCAACATGATCATGGCTGATCATCCAACTCAGTATCCCGTACCTGCCTTCTCTCCATACCCTCTGATCCCCTTAGCCACAAGGGCCACATCTAACTCCCTCTTAAATACAGCCAATGAACTGGCCTCGACTACCCTCTGCGGCAGAGAGTTCCAGAGATTCACCACTCTCTGTGTGAAAAAAGTTGTTCTCATCTCGGTTTTAAAGGATTTCCCCCTTATCCTTAAGCTGTGACCCCTTGTCCTGGACTTCCCCAACATCGGGAGCAATCTTCCTGCATCTAGCCTGTCCAATCCCTTAAGAATTTTGTAAGTTTCTATAAGATCCCCTCTCAATCTCCTAAATTCTAGAGAGTATAAACCAAGTCTATCCGACTGTCTTATGAAGAAAGACTTTTCTTCATAAGACAGTCCTGACATCCCAGGAATCAGTCTGGTGAACCTTCTCTGCACTCCCTCTATGGCAATAATGTCCTTCCTCAGATTTGGAGACCAAAACTGTACGCAATACTCCAGGTGTGGTCTCACCAAGACCTAGTACAACTGCAGTAGAACCTCCCTGCTCCTATACTCAAATCCTTTTGCTATGAAAGCTAACATACCATTCGCTTTCTTCACTGCCTGCTGCACCTGCATGCCTACTTTCAATGACTGGTGTACCATGACACCCAGGTCTCGCTGCATCTCCCCTTTTCCTAGTCGGACACCATTTAGATAATAGTCTGCTTTCCTGTCTTCACTTTATAAATTTCCAATCTCTTAATTAATAAGCTTGTGAACTGTCAGAGCAGATACAGATAGGGGATACGACTGGATAGATGGCTAACTAATTATGAAAGGGCTGGAATAGTGCCTCAGCTGCCTCATACCTCTAGCAACCCAGGTTCAATCCAGATTTCCAGAGCTGTCTTTGTGTAGTTTGCACGTGCTACCAATGAATGCCTGGTTTCACCTGCATGATGCAGTTTCCTTTCACATTCCAAAGACTTTAGAATTTTAATTTTAGGGATTCAGTGGGGAAACATAGCCTTTGCCCACCGAGTCCATGTTGACCAGCGATCACCCCCGTACACTAACACTATTCTACACACTCGGGACAATTTACAATTTTTACTAAAGCCAATTAACATTGTATTGTATTGTATTCAAATTTATTGTCATTGTCTCAATTTGAGACAACAAAATGAATTTCCCTTACAGGCAGTATCATAAAAAAAAAAAATAATAATAAATAAATAATAAAACATATTAAAAATAAAATTGAAATTGAATTAAAAAAAGCACAAACACAGAAAGTCCACGACACAACATAACATAAATGGCACCAAGGTGAGGATGGCACCATAGTCCAGCCAGCCTCCCCTCCGTGTTCATCCGTGGTCGGGGCCTTCCGAGCACCCGCAGTCACCGCCCCAGGTGGCCCGATGTTCAGGCCCTCACGCCGGGCTGGTGGAACGCCGACGCCGAAACCCGACGGTGAGCATCCTCCTCCTCAGCGGCCTGGACCTCCTGATCAGCCTCCTCCCGCTGCCGGAGTCTGCAGCTCCTGAGTCCACAGGCCGAGCCGGGCAGAGTCGCAGGACCCCGCGCTGTCCATCAGCGCCGCCCGCGTAGGGAACTCCGCAAACCGCAGCTCCAGGATGTCGGTGCAGCAGGTCGGTGCTGCTGGAGCTCCGGTCGATCACGGCAGGAAAGGCCGCGCCAATCCAGGTAGGTAGGCCGCTGTGGGGGGGGGGGGGGGGGGCGAGGACGCGACTCGAATAATAGTCGCGTCCTCACCAGGAAGCGGCTGAAGGACGGTATCCCCCGCACCGTGCCCTCTTCCCCCACATAAAAACACCAAAAAAACACAAAAAAACACTCTTTTTCAAACTAAATAAACAAAAACACAAAAATATACCGGGCTGTAGGTGGAGGCTGCTGGCACCAGCGCCACCGGACGTACAATACCATAGAAACCTGTACGCCGTTGGAGTGTGAGAGGAAACCAGAGCACCCGGAGAAAACCCTCAAGGTCACAGGGAGAATGTACAAACTCCGTACAGACAGCAACCGCAGTCAGTATCGAACCCGGGTCTCTGGTGCTGTAAAATGTGTGCTCAATTGCAAGTAGATCTCAATATATTAGTTAGATAGTTTGGTTTATTGTCACATCTACCGAGAAATAGTGCGCTAACCAGTCAGCTGAAAGACTATACATGATTATAATCGAGCCATTCACAGTTTACAGATACAGGATAAAGGGAATAATGTTTAGAGCAAGATAAAGTCCAATAAAGTCTGATTAAAGATTGTCCAAAGGTCTCCAACGAGGTAGATAATAGCTCAGGACTGCTCTCTAGTTGGTGATAGGATGGTTCAGTGGCCTGATAACAGCTGGGAGGAAATTGTCCCTGAATCTGGTGTGTGTTTTGTGTGAGATGGTGCATTACGAATAAAGGGAAGGCATATTCCTCACATAGTAGGATTCTAAATGGGTAGAGGAGCAAAGGGATGGATGAGTACAGTTACACAAGATCTGATAATGGTGAAAGAGTTTTAAAAGTCCATTAACGAGAGATCTCTGACTGTTTTGATCTGATACTTGTATGTTTTTTGTGTTCTTTTAGTTTTTATATTATGTGGGGGTGTTGGGTGGGGGGGGGGGGGGGGTGTTGGGGGAAACCGTTTTTTATCTCTTTCCTCGATGGAGTTGCGAATTTTTCATCGTATCTCCAACTGCATTTCAGCTTTAACATCGTGGAGCTGGCGGTCCCTTTGTTAGGAGTTGACTGTGGGAGCCCCAATCGCAGCTTCTGACTGTATGTTTGCCTCTCATAATTTTGTATACTTGTATCATTTCCCTGAACTTCTGACATCCCAGAGAAAATGTCCCTTACATCTCTCACCTTTGTTGCTTATTCCACCCATCTGCCAATAAAAACATCCCCTCACATATATCCACATATTACAGTTTAGTTTATGGAAACAGGCCCTTCGGCCCATCGAGTCCGTACCGACCAGTGATCCCTGCACATTAACACAAGCCTACACACACTAGGGACAATTTACACATTCAATTCAACTTTATTGTCATTGCACAGATACAAGTATGGGTACAACTAAATGCAGTTTAGCGTCAGTCCGTAGTAATAGTGCAATATATAGATAAAAATACAGAATAATTAAACAATGGGGACGGAGAGACTGGAGAAATCTATCGGCGGGACTCCGAGTTCAGCAATGTGATTGTGTTGTTGTAGAAGCTGTTCCTCATCCTACTGGTACGAGACCTGAGGCTCCTGTACCGCCTCCCTGATGGGAGGAGGGCAAACAGTCCATGGTTGGGGTGTGAGGGGTCTTTGATGATCTTCCCGGCCCGTCTCAGACACCGTTTTCGGTGGAGGGCATCCATGGCAGGGAGCGGGGCACCGATGATGTGCTGCGCGGTTTTCACCACCCGTTGTAGTGCCTTCCTGTCCGCTACGGTGCAACTGCTGTACCATACCGTGAAGCAGGTGGTCAGGATGCTTTCGATGGTACAGTGGTAAAAGTTGGTCAGGATCTGGGGGGACAGGTGAGCTTTCTTGAGCCTCCTCAGGAAGTAAAGGACTTGCTGCGCCTGTTTGATCAGCTTGGAGGTGTTGAGGGACCAGGACAAATCCTCCGAGATATGTACTCCGAGGAATTTGTAGTTGGAGACGCGCTCCACCTCAGTCCCGTTTATATGGATGGGGGTATGTCTGCCCCCTCTGGTCTGCCTGAAGTCAACAATAATTTCCTTCGTCTTCTTGGAGTTGAGGACGAGGTTATTGTTGGCATACCAGGCTGCCAGGTGCTGGACCTCCTCCCTGTAGGCTGACTCGTCGCTGTCACTGATCAGTCCTACCACCGTGGTGTCGTCAGCAAATTTAATGATGGCATTGGAGCCATTCTTAGGGATACAATCATGTGTGAAGAGGGAGTAGAGGAGAGGGCTGAGCACACAGCCCTGTGGCACGCCGGTGTTCAGTGTTATAGTGGAGGAGGTGAGGTTGTTGACCCTGTTGGTGAGGAAATCCAGTGTCCAATTGCAGAGGGAGGTGGAGATGCCAAGTCCGCTGAGTTTGGTGATCAAGCTGGCGGGGATGACAGTGTTAAAGGCAGAGCTGATATCAATGAACAGCAGCCTGATGTAGGAGTTGTTGTAGTCCAGGTGGGTCAGGGCAGAGTGTAGGGCCGCCGATATGGCGTCCTCTGTAGACCTGTTGGTCCAGTAGGCAAACTGATGCGGGTCCAGTGAGGGGGGGAGGCTGGCTTTGAGGTGAGCCAAGATCAGCCGTTCAAAGCACTTTGCAATGACAGGGGTGAGTGCCACTGGGCGGAAATCGTTGAAACTCCCTGTAGCTGATTGTTTGGGCACTGGCACAATGGTTGATGTCTTGAGGCAAGTGGGGACAACACCCTGGGCCAGTGACAGATTGAAAATGTCAGTGAAGACCAGGGATAATTGTCCAGCGCATGCCCTGAGCACCCGCCCGGGGATGCCATCGGGGCCGGCAGCTTTGTGCTCATTCACCTTGCTCGGTGCATCTTGTACAGCAGAGGTGGAGAGACTAAGGGGTTGTTCATTCGGGGGTGGAGCAGCTTTGATGGCTGGAGTTTTGTTGTCCCGGTCAAAGCGAGCATAAAAATGGTTTAGCTCGTCAGGAAGGGAGGCGTTGTCTGGGGGGGGGGGGGGGTGTTAACTTTCTGGTAATCGGCAATGGATTTGATTCCTTGCCACATGCGCCTGGGGTCGGAGTTGTTTTGGAAATGCTCCACAATCCGTCGTTTGTGATTGAGTTTAGCATTCCTAATTCCCTTTGTCAGATTGGCCACATATCAAGCATACAAACCTAAGCCAATTAACCTACAAACCTGTACGTCTTGGGAGTGTGGGAGGAAACTGAAGATCTCGGACAAAACCCACATGGTCACGGGGAGAGGATACAGATTCCATACAGTCGGGATCGAACCCTGGTCTCTGGTTCTGCAAGCGCTGTAAGGCAGCATCTCCGAGGATATGACATGGGCATCACATGCCTCAGCACTCGTGAGTAAGGCAAGGCAGCGCCTTTACCACCTCAGGCAATTGAGGAAATTCAGAGTGTCTCCGAGGATCCTCCAGTGCTTCTACGCAGCGGCGGTGGAAAGCATCTTGTCCGGGAAAATTACCATCTGGTTTGGGAATTGCTCTGCCAAGGACAAGAAGGCTCTGCAGAGAGTAGTGCGTCCGGCCGAACGCACTATGGGAACTTCACTCGCCCCCCTGCAGGAACTATACAACAGGAGGTGCAACTCCAGAGCAAATAAAATCATGGGAGACCCCTTCCACCCCTGCAACGGACTGTTCCAGCTGCTACGGTCAGGCAAACGCCTCCGTTGCCATGTGGTGAGAACGGAGAGGTTGAGGAGTTTCATCCCAGAGGCAATTCGGACTGTAAACACCTATCTCACCAGGGACTAACTCTACTGAATGTTTTTTCCTTCCATTATTTATTATGTAAAAGAATATGTGTGTTATGATTGTGTTTATAATTTGTTTGGTTGTTTGTCTTTTGCACAAAAGTCCGCGAGCATTGCCACTTTCATTCCACTGCACATCTCGTATGTGTATGTGACAAATAAACTTGACTTGACTTGACTTGACTTGACTTGATTCGACCACTGCACCACCTTGCCATTCTTTGTCCCACGCTGCCTCTTTGCTGCCTGACCCACTGGGTCCCTCCAGCACTTGTTTTGCTCAAGATTCCAGCATCTACAGTTCCTTGTGTCTGCACCTTGATATGAATATTGAGTGTGATATTTCCCATTTATATCAGCAGAATCAATCTATTAGATGTGAAGTGGTCTCAGGATATAAAGTACACTAAATAGATGCCAGCTGTTATTTTCCTGTTTTCCTTGTCAGACAGGTTCTGAAAAGTAACTACTGTGATGAAACCAAGTCCCTTCATTACACATGTAATGAATGAATGAACACAGTGAAATCTTCTACAAATTGGTACGTATCTCATAAGATTGCTTGCAACTTCAATAATAACAAGGAAATAATGAGAACGCAAAAATGTTGCTCTTTCAAAAGGGCCTGCTTGGATAAATCAACAAAGAGTTCAGAGATTTAGACGTTGTTCCTTCGAAGGATTCTTTATAAAGACACGTGGGGGAGGGGGGGGGGGGGGATGGGGCATGGTGGCACAGCGATAGAGTTACTGCCTCACAACGTCAGAGACCCTGGTTCCATCCTGACTCCAGGGGCTGTCTGTATGGAGATTGTACATGCTCGTTGTGACATCATGGCTTTTCTCTAAGTGCTCCGTGATTTCCTCCCACACCCCAAAGATGTACAGCTTTGTAGGCTAATTGGCTTGGTAAAATTGTACATTGCCCCTAGTGTGTGTGGGATAGTGTTAGTGTGTGGGGACCTCTGGTCGGCGCAGACTCGGTGGACCAAAGGGCTTGTGTCTGCGCTGTATCTCTAAACTATAAACACCAGGTGCTATGATCATGAGCAAAACACAAAGTGCTGGAGTAACTCAATGGGCCGGGCAGAATCATTGGAGGGAGTGGATAGGCACCATTTCAGTTCAGGAAAAGTTGTCTATCTATTCTCTCCAGAGATGGTGCCTGACATGCTGAGCTACTCCACACTTTGTGTTTTGCAAAGGATTCCTTATCCAGATAGATAGATAGATAGATAGATAGATAGATAGATAGGTAGATAGATAGATAGATAGATAGATAGATAGATAGATAGATAGATAGATAGATAGATAGATAGATAGATAGATAGATAGATAGATAGATAGATAGATAGATAGATAGATAGATAGATAGATAGACAGACAGATAGACAGATAGATAGATACTTTATTGTCATTCAGACCTTTCGGTCTGAACAAAATTATGTTTTGTTCATTGAGAGCAGAAAGGCAAATCTCCCACAGCTGAATGTTCCATGAAACTACATGAATTTTGTGAAATGACTTACTTCCTCTAACCCCAATATAGTTAATTATAAATATAAAAAGACAACACATAAGCATTTTTGATCATTTAGCAATTCCAAGTGAGGAAATCTCCTAATCTACAAAGCATTTTATCGGGATGCATCATAGCATGGTTTGAAAACAGCTCCATCACACAAATCATCCTCCCCTCCATTGACTCAATTTATACTTCACGCTGCCTTAGCATAATGAAGTCTCACCCCACACTCCCGCTTCTCACCTCTCTGCTATCAGGCAAGAGGGACGGAAGTGTGAAAATGCACACCTCCAGATTCAGGGACTGTTATCAGGCAACTGAACCATCCCAGCAGTCTTAACCATACAACCATATAACAATTACAGCACGGAAACAGGCCATCTCAGCCCTACAAGTCCGTGCCGAACAGCTTTTTTCCCTTAGCCCCACCTGCCTGCACTCATACCATAACCCTCCATTCCCTTCTCATCCATATGCCTATCAAATTTATTTTTAAATGATACCAACGAACCCGCCGACACCACTTCCACTGGAAGCTCATTCCACACCACTACCACTCTCTGAGTAAAGAAGTTCCCCCTCATGTTACCCCTAAACTTCTGTCCCTTAATTCTGAAGTCATGTCCTCTTGTTTGAATCTTCCCTATTCTCAAAGGTAAAAGCTTGTCCACATCAACTCTGTCTATCCCTCTCATCATTTTAAAGACCTCTATCAAGTCCCCCCTTAACCTGCTGCGCTCCAGAGAATAAAGACCTAACTTATTCAACCTATCTCTGTAACTTAGTTGTTGAAACACAGGCAACATTCTAGTAAATCTCCTCTGTACTCTCTCTATTTTGTTGACATCCTTCCTATAATTGGGCGACCAAAATTGGACACCATACTCCAGATTTGGTCTCACCAATGCCTTGTACAATTTTAACATTACATCCCAGCTTCTATACTCAATGCTCTGTTTAAAAAGGCTAGCATACCAGAAGCTTTCTTTACCACCCTATCTATATGAATTTCCACCTTACAGGAACTATGCACGGTTATTCCCAGATCCCTCTGTTCAACTGTATTCTTCAATTCCCTACCGTTTACCATGTACGTCCTATTTTGATTTGTCCTGCCAAGGTGTAGCACCTCACATTTATCAGCATTAAACTCCATCTGCCATCTTTCAGCCCATTTTTCCAAATGGCCTAAATCACTCTGTAGACTTTGGAAATCCTCTTCATTATCCACACTATCTTGGTATCATCTGCATACTTACTAATCCAATTTACCACCCCTTCATCCAGATCATTGATGTACATGACAAACAACAAAGGACCCAACACAGATCCCTGAGGCACCCCACTAGTCACCTGCCTCCAACCCGACAAACAGCCATCCATCATTACCCTCTGGCTTCTCCCATTCAGCCACTGTTGAATCCATCTTGCTATTCCGGCATTTCTACCCAACAGTTTAACCTTCTTAACCAACCTTAAATGCCAACCAAAAACACAAAAAATCTTAAGTAATCATTAATGTTAAATAAACTCTCTGGCTCAGTCTTAATGTTCAGGTTTAGGTTTCTTATTGCCATGTGTATCGAGGTACAGTGAAAAGCTTTGTTTTGCATTTTATCCACTAAACAGATCAGATAATACTGTACATAAATACAATCAAGTCAAAATGGGAAGAGCAGTACGGTGGGGGCGATACAGAGGACAGAATATAGTGCTCAGCATTGTAGCTCATCTGTTCCATAGACAAAGTCTAATGTCCACAACGGGATAAAGGTGAATCGGGCAGTCCCTTAACTTATGGAAGGACCTTCAGTAGCCTGATAACAGCTGATCTTCAGCCTGGAGGTGGGTGCTTTCAAGCTACTGTAGCTTTTGCCTGAAGGGGGCAGGGGGAAGGGGGAAGGAATGATAGGGTTTTTTTCTGAGCCAGAGAGTTTGTTTAACATTTTACTTTGGAGTCACATGAGTGATTCCGTGAAGAACCCAGCTCTACTGCGCATGCGGCATTACGCACAGCTGTGCAGAACGCGGCCAGCGGGAGTTCGGCAGCTCCCGCATCCAAGGACGAGAGGTAAGTACTTACCTCAATCGAGCCTTGTGGTTTTTGCTCCAGGGGGAGCAAAGTAGAGAGGCATGGTGAGCGGCCCCGTTTCGACTCCAGCGTGGAGCCGACAGTGGATGGGGAAAAGGCGCTACCCGGACCGCAAACGCTGCGGACCGCTGCAAGGAGCTGCGCTAAATGCCGGTCCGCTGAACAGCTGTTTGGTAACAGCAGCGGACCGGCGGGAAGTTTTAAAAACCCGACCGGCAGCCCTGCAGACTCCTGACAAGGAGAATCGCCGCCCGGGAACCGCCACAATGCCGCCTGAAAAACGGCAGGCAGCCTCTACATACAGGTAAGAGAAAAATCTTCCCAATTCAACAGGTTCTACAGGAGCCAACTTCCTCCAAAACTGGAACAGGTTGGAGACAGCAAAAATAAGTATGTCTGTCTCCCCAAGCCAGAGGAGGTCATGGAGTTCACCTCCAGGAATAAAGGGGCACTGGCTGAATGCCAAGGGAGCTGACTCCTACCCCAGTGCTATTGCACTAGCCATCTCCCTTGTCGAGGGATTGATGCAACAGCGGAGTTTGAGCTATGCCTCCTCCAATTTATAGCACACCCTTTTGCTCCCTCTTTTGAGGCTAGCTAAGGAGGCCAGGGCTGGGCTGGCTTAAACGCTGGGCAGGCGGACGAGAACAGCAGTATGCCAGGGGAGCAGGATCAGGAAGAGCTACTGGGTGTCGTGGGCCACTACATGGCTCCTCCACGCGACCATCTTCCCAACAAAGCCCTGCAGGAGCAGGCCTTTCCAGAGGCAAATCCGCAGGCAGCTGGGTCAGCGGACTCGCAGACAAGCAGCGAATTCTACAGAAGGGTCAAGATGTTACCGCCTTTGCTCGTTTTTTCCACGGATTATGCTCTCCCAGGATGAGACTATCCCATTGCACTACCAGGGTGCTGACGCCTAAGATGTTCCCAAATTTGGGATACTCGACTGAACAATGGGGCATATAGACCTGCCTGCAACCCCAAATATATGGGGCTATGCAAACCGCTGCTGCGGGAAGAGAGGCAGCTAAACCTGTGCGCCTCATGAAGGCAGGCCATGGAACGAGCAGGACATCGCATCCAACACCCAGCTGGCAGCACCCCTCGGCATCCACCAGCGATATCAAACAAGGACTGGTGAAAGCCTGGCGACCGCTTCACATTACCCCCAAAGTTCTTTTTAGACGGGGCCCAGAGCGGAGCCGTGGGAAGATGCGCCGCCCCACCGACAGCACCAGCATACCAGCAAACTACGCCTTCATGAAAAAACAACAAACATGGAGGTAGGTAGTCTGGTTCCTCCCAGTTTACACTAAACAAGGGTGTTCTACTAACTGCGGGGGGGGGGGGGGGGGGGGGGGGGGCATTTACACTTGTTAATAAAGCATGGGATGCTGTCACAAATAACTAAAATATACTCAACAGTATTAGAGGATAAAAACGAATTCAAATTGGGCATATTACCGCCAGTTCAGCAATGCGCCCAAAGGGCACTTTCTCCCTCTAAGAAAAGAGAAGTGAGAAGGTCAAGCTGAACTAGAAAGGCTCATTACTAAACGGATCATGGGAGTAAACATGAACCATTGGAAACTACAAAAGATGGTGAATGTAGCATCATCATTGATCTAATATCACTAAATAAATCTGTTGAGTATATATACACTTTAAGATGGAGATGGGTTTTTGTCACTGCCAGGCATCTGATCTCCCAAGGATACCTAAGGGGAGCATTGATATGGAAGATGCTAACTATCTTATACCCATACACTAGGATCATTATAGATACCTAAAAATTTTACCTGGATAATGGATATCCCGGTTAGGGCAACCATGGGAGCATAGAGCAGTCCCTATGGTCTAACTTCTGCCCTAAATCTATTATAAATATCAAACGGCCATGAAAATATTAAGAAAACAAGCATAATCATGGCATATATTGGATGATATCCTCATATTAGGGGAAACAAAGGAATTAGCTGTGGC
Organism: Leucoraja erinaceus; assembly: GCF_028641065.1. Lineage (NCBI taxonomy): Eukaryota > Metazoa > Chordata > Chondrichthyes > Rajiformes > Rajidae > Leucoraja > Leucoraja erinaceus. The sequence continues at coordinate 47,176 of NW_026576150.1, read as the reverse complement.
AGCAGTTCTAGCTACGAAACAGCTCCCTAAGCTCTGAGGTTTATCCCACGCCCAGATAAACCAGTATTGAAGCGTTAACTACCAAGGATTATCTGGGCTTCAATAATAATTCCGTCCATATGACTGTTACTTTGCCTAGGTACTTGGGTCACTATAATCAAATCATGAATGAACCCACTGAAGCTATATCACAACTAAGGTGGTGGGTAGACATCTATTTGGCATAGTTTTCAGCCCTATTATCATCACCAATCCCAATTTGGTTATTAAAAACCGATGCCAATACTTTAGGCTGGGGAGCAACTAAACTCCATATCCAGCACAGGTAACAGATGGACCAATTCACAAACATCGTTACTACACATACCGGGCATCAACTACTTGGGATTGGTGAGCGCCTATTGGGCTAAAAAACATATGCATTTCAAATGCAGCACGTACATATGTGGTTACGGATTGATAATACTATGGTGGTGGCTTATATCAACCATATGGGGAGCATAATAATCATTGTTGTGCATCAAATTGGTCAAACAAATCTGGCAATGGTGTGTCAAAAGACATTTTAACTATCAGCTGCCTATGTCCTAGGAAGCTAGAACACAGTGGGAGACACCAGGTCACGGGGTAAATTTATGATTACATTGAATAGATGTTAAACCCAAAATATCTGCTAAAGGTATTAAGCAGTTTGAAAGCCAGATATCAATTTGGTTGCACAAGAAGGAATCACCAGTAACCTATGTATGTGACTTGGGAACCAGATTAGAGGCAGCAGCGATAGATGCCTACACGCTGGAAGGGGGAATTTCTGCTTTGCCTTCCTCCCTTCTGCCTCATCAGACGGGCACTTCGGAATACAGATGGGAGTCTCCGAGATATTGAACGTGCCCGACCGGCCTACACAGCCATGGTTCCCAGTTCATCACGACACGGTGGGCGAGTCACCTATGGATTTCCCTAGTGGACCATGGTTGCTGACTCAACCCAGTATCAGGCACAAGCCACCCATGCCAGGGAAACATCAAACTCCTGGGTGCAGGGTTTGAATAGACCTTACCAGGGACTGGGATTATCCAAGGGACCACCATGTCGGCATCCCTGCGAACAGTCACTAAAAGCTAACATGGGTAAAATACTGCCACGACGCAGGGACAACATACCGAATTATTCAACCACTGACGTATTGGAGTTCCTGGAACATCTACACCATGACCAAAAGGTGAGTTACAATGCCGTAAATACAGCATGAAGCGCCTTATCTGCTTATCTAAAACAGCATGACAGCGGAGCATGGGATCCCATCCACTGAAGGTAAACTTATCAAGGGCAACTATAATATAAGCCCCAAACACCCAGGTATATACCCATGTATGGGATATTGGTGTGATATTGACATATCTCAGAGAATGGCACCAGCCAGATCCCTCAGCTTGCTTAATCTATGTTTTAAAAAACGCTCATGTTTATGGCTCTCGTACACGCTCACAGAGTCCGGTCACTCCATAAACTAGACTAGATACATGGTGATTACCCCGGACGCATCACGTTCATATTTAGGTCTGGTAAAATCTAACTCGCAGGTATTTGGGACTAGGCGAGATTATGAGTTCGGCACGAACTAGTAGGGTCGAGATCGCCTGTGTTTTCCGTGCTGTAGTCGTTATATGGCTATATGGACCAGGAACGCCCAATTCACTGGTGGGGTTCCGGGCCTACCCACCAGAGTCCAGGTTGAGTGTGGTGACCCATCTACTACTATATATAGACACAACACACAATCTTAGAGGGAGAGGAAAGCCTATGGGTCAACCACAGTAACCCAAGACGGGGTACGAGCCAAACCACTCCAAGGTGGCTCAAACAGGTACTGAAAGCTGCCGGAATAGATAATAATACATTTAATCCCATTCCACTAGGGCAGCATTGGTATCAGCGGCTGAACGAATGGACATCCCGGTTGACCACATTTTCAATACAGCAGGATGGTCAAGGGAACGACGTTCTGAACATTTTTTATTATAAACCGTTGATAAACCTGATTTAATTGCAGGAGAATATTACAAACTGCAATATTAATTTAAGCTCAGAGGAGCTCTTTATGTTGTTATTGTTAACAAATACCTTTCTGTTTCTTTTCAAAGCAGATCCACTGGTTGATTACGATAACACTTCCTCCCTCATAAACTTCGGCAGTGAGTGAAATAAAAACTGTTACACGGTTTGAAATCACAGACCTTTGAAGTCTTCACGGAATCACTCACGTGACTCCGAAGTAAAATAGTAGGATTAAACGAGTACTTACCAGTATGAAGTTTGATCTGTATTTTATGAGGAGTTACGGTGAGGTATTACGTGCCCGCCGCTCCCACCCTCATTATATAGATCAAACTAATAAACTGATGTCTCGTGATCTTTACTATCTTACTTCAAATATTGTGTCTATCCTGTGATTTCACACCGCTGCTTCGAAGTATGCCGCATGCGCAGTAGAGCTGGGTTCTTCACGTAATACCTCACCGTAACTCCTCATAAAATACAGATCAAACTTCATACTGGTAAGTACTCGTTTAATCCTACTATTAATGATTACTTAAGATTTTTGTGTTTTTGGTTGGCATTTATTATTCGTTAAGTTATACAATTATATGCCTATGTTGCTTCCAAGTGGTTAGTTCACAGCCTCTTAGAAGCAATGAAATTATGTTTAATTTAGTTTAGTTTAGAGATACAGCGCCGAAACAGGCCCTTCGGCCCACCGAGTCTATGCCAACCAGCAATCACTCCATACCCTAGCTCTAACCTACATACAGTGGCTTGCAAAAGTTTTCATACCCCTTGAGCTTTTTCCACATTTGTCACGTTACAACCACAAACGTAAATGTATTTTATTGGGATTTTATGTGATAGACCAACACAAAGTGGCGCATAATTGTGAAGTGGAAGGAAAATGATACATGGTTTTCAAATTTTTTTACAAATAAAAAACTGAAAAGTGTGGCGTGCAAAAGTATTCAGCCCCCTTTACTCTGATACCCCTAAATAAAATCCAGTGCAACCAATTGCCTTCAGAAATTACCTACTTAGTAAATAGAGTCCACTTGTGTGTAATCTAATCTCAGTATAAATACAGCTGTTCTGTGAACTGAACTGAACTGAACTTTATAACCATATAACAATTACAGCACGGAAACAGGCCATCTCAACCCTTCTAGTCCGTGCCGAACACGTATTCTCCCCTAGTCCCATACACCTGCGCTCAGACCATAACCCTCCATTCCTTTCCCGTCCATATAACTATCCAATTTATTTTTAAATGATAAAAACGAACCTGTCTCCACCACCTTCACTGGAAGCTCATTCCACACAGCCACCACTCTCCGAGTAAAGAAGTTCCCCCTCATGTTACCCCTAAACTTCTGTCCCTTAATTCTCAAGTCATGTCCCCTTGTTTGAAACTTCCCTATTTTATTTAATTTATTTATAGAGCACTTTAAAAACAACCACTGTTGCAACAAAGTGCTGTACATGACTAATCATAAACATAAAACAAAACAATAAAAACATTAAAAGACAGTAAAAACAATAAAAAACAATACAGGTGCACAACCTTTTATCCGAAAGCCTTGGGACCAGACACTTGTCGGATTTCGGACATTTTCGGATTTCCGAATGGAAGATTTTTAGCGTAGATTAGGTAGGTAGCGCGGGCGGCTTGAAAAGCTGGAGCGACTGCCTCCTCCCCGGAGACCGGGGAATCATTGTAAATCATTGCACGGCGACCCGGTAAGGCATTGACCGCTCCCCGCCTCTCCGACCAGGTAGGGTACTAAGAATTAAAGTTTACCCCTTCACGCCCCCCCTTCACATAAAAGCCCTCCAAACTAAATGACTAACATTTAAGGAATGATTTACAGATGTTTAAGTGTCTCCCCGGTCTCCGGGGAGGAGGCAGCCGCTACAGTAGTACAGACCTGGGTTGACCGTGGGTCGTTTCGGGTCAAGTTTGGCGCCAAACGCGAGCTTTGGTGTGCAGACGACATCCTGGAAAAAATGGCTGGTTTTCGGAGTTTTTCGGTTTCCGGAACTCCGGATAAAAGGTTGTGCACCTGTAATAGAAACACTAAAACAAGAGCAAAGTCTCATGCAGGGGCGAAAGCCAAGGAATAGAAAAGGGTTTTAAGACTAGTTTTGACAATGGACAGTGAGGGGGCCTGTCTAATGTGCAAAGGTAGAGTGTTCCATAACGCCGGAGCAGCAACAGAGAAGGCTCTATCCCCTCAGAGCTTCCGCTTAGACCTCGGTACCTCCAGGAGCAGCTGATCAGCTGACCTGAGGCACCGGGCAGGAGCGTATGGATGAAGCAGCTCAGAGAGGTAAGGCGGGGCGAGGCCATTTAAAGATTTAAAAACAAATAAAAGAATCTTAAAATGAACTCTAAAGTGCACTGGGAGCCAGTGGAGGGAGGCCAGAATATGCGTTATGTGCTCCCTCTTACGTGTTCCAGTTAAAAGGCGAGCAGCAGCATTCTAAACCAACTGGAGACGTGCAAGGGAAGATTGGCTAACTCCAAAATAAAGTGCGTTACAGTAATCCAGCCGAGACGTGATGAAGGCATGGATTACTGTTTCAAAATGCTGTCGTTCAAGAATGGGCTTCACCTTTGCCAGCTGCCTTAAATGAAAGAAGCTGGACTTAACCACCTATTTGACAATCTAATTTAAAATCACTGTCCATCTTAAAACCCAAGTTTAAAACTATTGGCTTCACATACAGTGTCAAGGGACGCAAGTCAACAGGGGGAGGTTCACGGGAGCCATTGGGACCAAACACTATCACTTCTGTTTTCTTTTCATTAAAATTTAAAAAGTTTAGGGCCATCCAGGATTTAATGTCATCAAGACATTAAAGTAGACTATTATCTAAATGGTGGCCGACTAGGAAAAGGGGAGATGCAGCGAGACCTGGGTGTCATGGTACACCAGTCATTGAAAGTAGGCATGCAGGTGCAGCAGGCAGTGAAGAAAGCAAATGGTATGTTAGCTTTCATAGCAAAAGGATTTGAGTATAGGGGCAGGGAGGTTCTACTGCAGTTGTACAGGGTCTTGGTGAGACCACACCTGGAGTATTGCGTACAGTTTTGGTCTCCAAATCTGAGGAAGGACATTATTGCCATAGAGGGAGTGCAGAGAAGGTTCACTAGACTGATTCCTGGGATGTCAGGACTGTCTTATGAAGAAAGACTGGATAGACTTGGTTTATACTCTCTAGAATTTAGGAGATTGAGAGGGGATCTTATAGAAACTTACAAAATTCTTAAGGGGTTGGACAGGCTAGATGCAGGAAGATTGTTCCCGATGTTGGGGAAGTCCAGGACAAGCGGTCACAGCTTAAGGATAAGGGGGAAATCCTTTAAAACCGAGATGTGAAGAACCTTTTTCACACAGAGAGTGGTGAATCTCTGGAACTCTCTGCTGCAGAGGGTAGTCGAGGTCAGTTCATTGGCTATATTTAAGAGGGAGTTAGATGTGGCCCTTGTGGCTAAGGGGATCAGAGGGTATGGAGAGAAGGCAGGTACGGGATACTGAGTTGGATGATCAGCCATGATCATATTGAATGGCGGTGCAGGCTCGAAGGGCCGAATGGCCTACTCCTACACCTAATTTCTATGTTTCTATGTTTCTAAGACATAACAGAAGTGGTTTGACTGAGAAAGCATCTTTCTTCTTCAGCGGCACATATATCTGACTATCATCAGCATAACAATGAAAAGAGATGCCGCGCTTTCTAAGAATGGAACCCAGAGGAAGTACAGTGAGAAAAGCAGGGTCCCTAAAATTGAGCCCTGTGGAACCCCATATGACAGAGGACGGAGGAGGATTCAGAACCAGCAAGGCTTACACACATAGTTCTGTCTGCCAGATAAGATCTGAACCATTCCAGGGCACTACCACAAATGCCCACTAGGTGCTGTAACCGAGATACTAAAATATCATGATCCACTGTATAAAGGCAGCAGATAGGTCCAGCAGGACAAGAATCACATAATCACCAGAATCATTAGCTAGGAGGATGTCATTAAAGACCCTTAGCAATGCTGACTGTGCTATGCATAGTTTTAAACCCAGACTGGAAAACCTCCCGAATATTATGCTCCTCCAGGAAAAGTTTTAACTGAGCATAAACAACTTTCTCCAGGATGAAGGCCTCAGAGGTTTGTTAGAGAACATTAGTGAACAAACAGCATCATGAAGCCCAAGGAACACACCAGACAGGTCAGGGATAAAGTTGTGGAGCAGTTTAAAGCAGGGTTAGGTTATAAAAATATTATCCCAAGTATTTGAACATCTCACGGAGCACTGTTCAATCCATCATCCGAAAAAGGAAAGAGTATGGCACAACTGCAAACCTACCAAGACATGGCCGTCCACCTAAACTGACAGGCCGGGCAAGGAGAGCATTGATCAAAGAAGCAGCCAAGAGGCCCATGGTAACTCTGGAGGAGCTGCAGAGTTCCACAGCTCACGTGGGAGAATCTGTCCACAGGACAACTATTAGTCGTACACTCCATAAATCGGGCCTTTATGGAAGAGTGGCAAGAAGAAAGCCATTGTTGAAAAAAAGCCATAAGAAGTCCCGTTTGCAGTTTGCCACAAGCCATGTGGGGGACACAGCAAACATGTGGAGGAAGGTGCTCTGGTCAGATGAGACCAAAATTAAAGTTTTTGGCCTTAATGCAAAAAGCTATGTGTGGCGGAAAACTAACACTGCACATCACCCTGAACACACCATCCCCACTGTGAAACATGGTGGTGGCAGCATCATGCTGTGGGGATGCTTTTCTTCAGCAGGGACAGGGAAGCTGGTCAGAGTTGATATGAAGATGGATGGATCCAAATACAGGGCAATCTTGGAAGAAAACCTGTTAGAGTCTGCAAAAGACTTGCGACTGGGGCGGAGGTTCCAGCAGGACAACGACCCTAAACATACAGCCAGAGCTACAATGGAATGGTTTAGATCAAAGCATATTCATGTGTTAGAATGGCCCAGTCAAAGTCCAAACCTAAATCCAATTGAGAATCTCTGGCAAGACTTGAAAATTGCTGTTCACAGACGCTCTCCATCCAATCTGACTGAACTTGAGCTATTGTGCAAAGAAGAATGGGCAAAAATTTCAGTCTCTAGATGTGCAAAGCTGGTAGAGACATACCCCAAAAGACTTGCAGCTGTAATTGCCGCGAAAGGTGGTTCTACAAAGTATTGACTCAGGGGGGCTCAATACTTTTGCACGCCACACTTTTCAGTTTTTTATTTGTAAAAAAATGTGAAAACCATGTATCATTTTCCTTCCACTTCACAATTATGCACCACTTTGTGTTGGTCTATCACATAAAATCCTAATAAAATGCATTTACGTTTGTGGTTGTAACGTGACAAAATGTGGAAAAGTTCAAGGGATATGAAAACTTTTGCAAGCCACTGGTACTAGGGACAATTTACAAAAGCCAATTAACCTAAAAACCTGCGGGTCTTTGGAAAGTGGGAGAAAACCAGAGCACCCGGAGAAAAGCCACGCAGTCACAGGAAGAACATACAAGCTCTTTACAGACAGCACCCATCGTCAGGATCGAACCCGTGTCTCTGGCATCTGGCTGCAACTCGAACACTTTGCTGCTGAGCCATGTAACACTAGACCGTAACAAATAAATCCCACCACATTAATATTGCTATCATCAGCAATAAAGATAATCATTATGGGGTGCCTCAGGGATCTGTGTTGGGTCCTTTGTTGTTTGTCATGTACATCAATGATCTGGATGAAGGTGTGGTAAATTGGATTAGTAAGTATGCAGGTGATACCAAGATAGGGGGTGTTGTGGATAATGAAGAGGATTTCCAAAGTCTACGGAGTGATTTAGGCCATTTGGAAAAATGGGCTGAAAGATGGCAGATGGAGTTTAATGCTGATAAATGTGAGGTGCTACACCTTGGCAGGACAAATCAAAATAGGACGTACATGGTAAATGGTAGGGAATTGAAGAAAACGGTTGAACAGAGGGATTTGGGAATAACCGTGCATAGTTCCTTGAAGGTGGAATCTCATATAGATAGGGTGGTAAAGAAAGCTTTTGGTATGCTAGCCTTTATAAATCAGAGCATTGAGTATAGAGGCTGGGATGTAATGTTAAAATTGTATAAGGCATTGGTGAGACCAAATCTGGAGTATGGTGTACAATTTTGGTCGCCCAATTATAGGAAGGATGTCAACAAAATAGAGAGAGTACAGAGGAGAATTACTAGAATGTTGCCTGGGGTTCAACAACTAAGTTACAGAGATAGTTTGAATAAGTTAGGTCTTTATTCTCTGGAGCGCAGCAGGTTAAGGGGGGACTTGATAGAGGTCTTTAAAATGATGAGAGGGATAGACAGAGTTGATGTGGACAAGCTTTTCCCTTTGAGTATAGGGAAGATTCAAACAAGAGGATATGACTTCAGAATTAAGGGACAGAAGTTTAGGGGTAACATGAGGGGGAACTTCTTTACTCAGAGAGTGGTAGCGGTGTGGAATGAGCTTCCAGTGGAAATGGTGGAGGCAGGTTCGTTGGTATCATTTAAAAATAAATTGGATAGGCGTATGGATGAGAAGGGAATGGAGGGTTATGGTATGAGTGCAGGCAGGTGGGACTAAGGGAAAAAAGGTTGTTCGGCACGGACTTGTAGGGCCGAGATGGCCTGTTTCCGTCGTGTAATTGTTATATGGTTATATGGTTATTAAGGAAATATTATTTTTATTCAATTAAATATATCCAGTTTATTTCCAACCTCTAAATCTCAGCTCAGTCTATATTCCCTAATATTTTGCTTCATCATCAATCTACATCAATAAATGTCTTCGTTGACTGAATGAAGAATTTTCAAACTGATTGTTAGCAGGACTCACCATGTCCTTGCTACTGCTGAACATTTGTGGTGTGCAGATACGATATCACTCAAAGATCAGAAGAATGTGTAGCGAGACAGGGATAACCAATGAAGCAGCTGGTAGCAAGATTCATTGCTTCATTGTTATTATTCAAAGCTTTTAACCTTTTTTTTGAAAAGTAAATGATACAATCTTAATACAAGGGAGTTAAACTTGGCTCATAAAATGGTTAGTTGGAGTGTTGTTTGGGACATCGTTATCTATATTACATCTCTATACATAAAACTCTGATCTTGGATGTGTATTTATTTGTATGATGTTCATGTGTATTTCACATCTCCTCCAAAACACGACGCACAAACGGCGATATTTTTACATATTCCGATAGCGATTTACGTCAAGATGTCAAATATTATTTGAAAATTTCATGCATTATTTCTCGAGTTATTTATAAAAATGTTCACAAATCTCAAATAACATTGAAAATAAATGAGATGGTCTCGCTAATGACGTGACACTGGCTCTGACTGCCTGCCTCTGCTCACGCTGCGAGTGACGTCACTCCTGTTATGTCTTGTGTACTTCTTGGCTTCTTAACTTTCACTTCTTTAAATTTGTCACATGGCGTTTTTAAACTGCTGCTCAGGCCGTGCTGCGCGCTCCGCTGGGCTCCTTGAAGCTCTAGAACATGGCGGCGGCGGTCATTATCGGCGCGCGGGCGTAGGCAGCGCGATGGGAAGGTGGCCGTGGCGTTCCTTACTCCCTCTGGGAGAGGCCGTCTATGGAAACCTGCAATTCCTCCATCGATCGCAGGGACTCGGGGAATCGGGACACCTTTTCCTCGCTGCCAGCAATTATTTTTCTTTAAAATAGTAGTGTCGAGGCCTCAAAAATCGTAAAAACATCTGACGTATGTTGACATTATGTGTATATTTAAAATCTCAACTCAGTATTGACACCTACAATTCACTCTGCAATTGACCACTGAAAATAACAGCAAGAATTGAATAAAAAGAAATAAGAATATTCCTCATTGGAAACAGTCATTGTCATTCACCAACGTATAACATTTCCCTAATGTTTAGAAGATAAATTATTAAGAGATTATGAATATAATAAAAGTATTACAACAATGGATTATTCCCTTGTTGTGCCAACCAAGCAATAATAAAAAGTACAACAAGATTTTCAAAAGGATTATTCAACTCGCCACTGCCTCAGAGCTGTCATGCAAAATGAATATCCAAGATTATAATAAAAGACCCCTCTATCATTAATCTGCAATATGATAAGGCTCTGATGACCTATTCTATTTTTATCAAGTCTTTTTCAAAAAATCAGAAAGGAGTAATTACTCGTGAGAGTGAGACAATATAATTGAAAAGAACACTTCAAAGGACACTATTGAGGCACCGTCTTTTATCTGTAGAGGACTGAAAAAGAGTTGGTAAAATATTCAGTAGTCCACTTACAAGAGCACAAGGGCTGTGAATAACAATGGATATTTTGTTTGGCATATTTTGAATAACAATAAGACCATGTGAATCCATTGATTAGTGGATTCAGCTTCGAGTGTGCTGCCACATTACATTACGTTGTGCTTTGATGTGGCAGATGGTAGTTCTATTCTGATGGTAATTAGTGTAAAAGAATTCACAATAGAAAAACCGATATGTTAATTATAGCTTGATGGGAAGAAGCCAGGAGCAAAGATCTTATAGCGAAGCAAGATAGACTACTCCTGCTACAACAATACAAATTTATTATCATTTGAGCCCCAGTGAGACTCAAACGAAATGTTGTTTCCACAGCCATACAAACAAAGACACTGTCTTACAGACATACACATAATTAAATTCACACAAACATCCATCACAGTGAAGCCACTGTGATGGAAGGCAAGTCTTTTCTCTCCCCTGTTCTCCGTGTCTCTCCCGATGTCCAAGCCCCAGACGGCGATGATGAGAGTCCACGGCCATTTTAGGCCGCGCGGGGGCGATTTACGGCCCCGCTCCCGGTCTGAAGTCCAAGGTTCGAACCCCCACGGGCGATGGTGAGTCCCACGGCCATGAAGCCGTGCCGGGTGATGTTCGTCCCGGTCCGGGTTGTTCCAACCGCAATGGACTGACGTGTAGTACGCTATGGAGGGGATCATGGGCATTTTTCCACGCCCATTTTATCAACCTAGGCCTACCTAACCCGACCCGACTCGCACTGTAATCAATGTTACGGGGCAACAGTTTGTGTGGGTTAGATTCATAAATCTGTCACTTCTTGACAAGAATAAAATTTGATTCTGGTAATTGTCTTTTTTAATGTTTTTTAAATCATTTCTTTTTAAATGGCTCACAAGCAGTGTTTGAGTTGATTTTGTAGTAACCGGAACCGACCCGACTCGCAGGGTGATTGACAGGGGGGACTTTTTGTGCGTGATTATAGGGTTAGATTCATAATTCTGTTAGTTCATAATTCTGTTGATTCGTGTTAAAGAATAAAATGTTTATAAACACACATACATGAAAATTATATAAATGTATATAACACACAATTATATTTCTTCTAATCCAATAATGAACTTTATTTCAGACTAGACAAGGGACATTAAATAAGAAACATTGTCATTGTCTTGGGGCCCCACACTCTCTCCCCGCTGCCCCGGGCCCCGCACTCTCTTCTCCCGCTCTCCCCCGCCCTCTCTCCCCGGGCCCCCGCACCCGCACTCTCTCTCCCCGCTGCCCCGGGCCCCGCACTCTCTCTCCCCGCTGCCCCGGGCCCCGCACTCTCTCTCCCCGCTGCCCCGGGCCCCGCACTCTCTCTCCCTCTCCCGGGTCCCGCACTCTCTCTCCCCCCGCTGCCCCGGGCCCCCCGCACTCTCTCTCCCTGCTGCCCCGGGCCCCGCACTCTCTCTCCCTGTTGCCCCGGGCCCCGCACTCTCTCTCCTCGCTGCGGATCCAATCTTTTGGCCGGAAGCAAGAAGGCGGGAGCAAGAAAGCGGAACAAGATGGCGGAACAAGATGGCGGAGTCAGGTTGCTAAAATGTGTCCTATAATCACCCATGAATCCGCCCATGAGCGTACCTCACGTTTGCGTGAGAGTAATCCATCTTGCTTCGCTATAAGATCTTTGGCCAGGAGGATGGGATTAGGAGGGAGAGATAGATCAGCCATGATTGAATGGCGGAGTAGATTTGATGGCCTAATTCTGCTCCTATCACTTATGACTTTATTATCACTGTACTTGTAGCTCATCGATGTAGAAACATAGAAACATAGAAATTAGGTGCAGGAGTAGGCCATTCTGCCCTTTGAGCCACAGGACTACGCGCTGTCTATCAGCGCCGCTCGCGTTGGGAGCTCCGCAAACCGCAGCTCCATGATGTCAATGCAGCAGGTCCAGCACTCCGGGCTCCAGACGGCGACCCCCGGTAAGGCATCGCCAGCCCCGCGATGTTCCAGCGCTGCCCTGCCGCTGCTGGAGCTCCGGTCGATCCCGGCAGGAAGGCTGCGCCAATCCAGGTAGGTAGGCCGCTGTGGGGGGGGGGGGGGAGGGGGAGGACGAGGACGCGACTCGAATAATAGTCACGTCCTCACCAGGAAGCGGCTGAAGGACGGTATCCCCCGCACCATGCCCTCTTCCCCCACATAAAAACACCAAAAAAACACACATCAACATAACTAAATAAACAAAAAAACAAAAAGATACCGGGCTGTAGGTGGAGGCTGCTGACACCAGCGCCACCGGAAGTACAGCACAACAAGAGGTGAAGAAATAGAAACAAAGAACTGCAGATACTGCTTTACACCAACAATAGACACAAAGTGCTCGAGTAACTCAGCAGGTCAGGCACCATCTCTGGAGAAAAAACATGGGTGATGTTTCTGGTCAGGACCTTTCTTGAAAAGTCCCAACCTGAAATGTTCCCTATCTATGCTCTCCATACAAGTTGCCTGACTCATTGAGTTACTCCAGCACTTTGTGTTTGGCAAGAGATGAATGTAGAGTGCCCAGGCAGCAATTGGACCAGGGATCTCAGTACTTGGTCATCTACAAACTTACTAATCATGCCTTGTACATTCTTATCTAAATCATTGAGATAAACCACAAACAGCAATAGGTCCACCGCCGATACCTGAGGCACACCGCTAGTCACGGCCCTCCAGTTGAAGCAACAAGAGGTTAATTCCCGGGATGGTGGGACGGCCATATGTTGAAAGAATGGAGAGACTGGAATTTAGAAGCATGAGAGGGGATCTAACTGAAACAGATAAGATTATTAAGGCGACTGGACACGATAGAGGCAGGAAACGTGTTCCCGATGTTGGGGGTGTCCAGAACCAGGGGCCACAGTTTAAGAATAATGGCCATTTAGAACAAAGATGAAGAAAAACTTTTTCACCCGGAGAGTTGTGGATCTAGTAGGTTGAATAAGTTAGGTCTTTATTCTCTGGAGTGCAGTAGGTTAAGGGGGGACTTGATAGAGGTCTTTAAAATGATGAGAGGGATAGACAGAGTTGATGTGGACAAGCTTTTCCCTTTGAGAATAGGGAAGATTCAAACAAGAGGACATGACTTCAGAATTAAGGGACAGAAGTTTAAGGGTAACATGAGGGGGAACTTCTTTACAGAGAGTGGTAGCGGTGTGGAATGAGCTTCCAGTGGAAGTGGTGGAGGCAGGTTCGTTGGTATCATTTAAAAATAAATTGGATAGGCATATGGATGAGAAGGGAATTGAGGGTTATGGTATGAGTGCAGGCAGGTGGGACTAAGGGAAAAAAAGTTGTTCGGCACGGACTTGTAGGGCCGAGATGGCCTGTTTCCGTGCTGTAATTGTTATATGGTTATATGTTATATCTGTGGAATTCTCTGCCTCAGAAGGCCAATTCTCTGGATGCTTTCAAGAGAGAGTTAGATAGAGCTCTTAAGGATAGTAGTGTCATGGGATATGGGGAGAAGGCAGGAATGGGGTACTGATTGTGGATGATCAGTCATGAATGGCGGTGCTGGCTCGAAGGGCCGAATGGCTCTTCTCCTGCACCCATTGTCTATTGTCTATTGTATTGCACAACCACCTACTGGCTCCTTCCGTGAAGTCAATTCTATATCCAGTTAACGAACTCTCACTCAATCCCACGCAATCTAACTTTCCAGAGTACCCCACCAAATCTGCAGCCTAATTTAAATTTAATGAAAACACTTTACTTGCTGTGTGGTTCATAACGAACAGATCTGAATGTTTTATCGCTCTGTTGACAACAGAACCTCCAATTTATAATGAGTGATTTTTATCTCCTTGATGACTGATGCTCTTTTAAATGGAAATTAAAACTACAGGGTATTTAGTTCCACGACGTAATGTAATGCTAATGATTCCCAAAGCCCCTTTCACATCATTTAGTTGCTTAGCGATCAGGAGCAAGTCATAAAGATAGTATTTTAATTATATAGAATTTCAAATATTATTTGATCCTATCAAATATTCACTTTCTGTAAAGTTAGAGAATGTTTGAATTTGAATTAGACATTTATTGTCCTGCTTCATCTGTTCCACAGCACAAAAAGGTAGAATTGTACGCTATCAAATATCACTGATTAATGGGGCGACACGGTGACGCAGTGGTAGAGTTGCTGCCTTACAGCACTTGTGGCGCCAGATACGCGGGTTCACTCCCGACTACGTGTGCTGTGTGTATGGAGTTTGTATGTTCTCCCCGTGACCTTGTTCAATTCAATTCAATTCAATTCAATTTATTTGTCATTTGGACCCCTTGAGGTCCAAACGAAATGACGTTTCTGCAGCCATACATTACAAACAAATAGACCCAAGACACAACATAGTTTACATAAACATCCATCACATCGCTGTGATGGAAGGCCAAAAAAAACTTATCTCTCCACTGCACTCTCTGCCCCCCCCTCGATGTCAGAGTCAAAGACAAAGTCAAAGCCCCCGGCTGGTGATGGCGATTGTCCCGCGGCCATTAAAGCCACGCCGGGTGGTGCAAGGTCGCACACCGGGTCTTGATGTTGGAGCCCCGGCGTGCGCTCGCAGAGTCCCGCGGCCGTTCCAAGCCGCGCGGGGCGATGCTGTAACGCCCCGCTCCAGGAGCTCTTCGACCCCGCAACTCGGGCGGGAGAAGTCGCATTGCGGGAGCCCTGAAAAGCAGTCTCCCTCCAGTGACCCGCGGACTCCCGGTGCCGCCGTCCGCCAGACCCGCAGTTGCAGCCTCCAAATCTCTGGAGGTCGGGCCGCAGCAGTGCTCCACCACCGCTCCACCCGCTCCGGACTCGGCCAGCTCCGTGATGGTGAGGTGAGTCGTCGCACCAGAGCCCCCGGTCTTCTCCTGTTGGAGGCCGCTCCTCGTTGCAGCCCCAACGACAACGGAGACCCGACAAAGAAAAGGTCGGGTCTCCCGTGCAGGGAGAGATTAAAAGTTACCCCCTCCCTCCCACCCCCCCACACACGCACCCCAACAAGAAATAACAAAAACTACATAAAAACATAGACAAAAAATAATAAAAACGCAGACGGGCTTGTGGGTTATCTCCGAGAACTTCGGTTTCCTCCCACACTCCACAGGTATGTAGGTCAATTGGCTTGGTATAAGTATGAATTGTCCCTAGTGTATATAGGGTAGTTCAGTGTGCAGGGATCGCTAGTCGGTGGGGACTCGCTGCATCTCTAAACACCGATCGCTGGTCGGTGCGGAATCGCTGCATCTCTAAACTAAACTAAACTAATCTGCTCAATGCTCACAGTGGCGTAGTTAGTAGAGCTGATGCCTTACAGCGTCAGAGACCCATGTTCGATCCTCATCTCAGGTGCTCTCTGTGTGGGGTTTACTCTCCCTATGACCATGTGGTTTACCTCCGGGTGCTCCGGATTCCTCCCAAGTCACAAAGATCGAAGAGAGGGGGAGTTAGTTGGAGCTTACTTAAAATTGGTGAATTCAATATTCATGCCATTGGGTTGTGAGGGCAGCATCGATGGAGCGAAGGAAATAGGCAACATATCGGGTCGAAACCCTTCTTCAGACTCTTCGATTTTCTAGCATCTGCAGTTCCTTCTTAAACTTTGTACATTTCCAGTTGGTGGTCTTTCTTCAGAACCGGTAGGCGGCGTGACTCTCGTCAGCAGCGGCCTCTGCAGCCCGTCCGCGTTTTTATTATTTTTTGTCTATGTTTATATGTAGTTTTTGTTATTTTTTGTTGTGTGTGTGTGGGGGTGGGGTGGGAGGGAGGGGGCAACTTTTAAATCTCTCCCTGCACGGGAGACCCGACCTTTTCTTGTCGGGTCTCCGTTGTCGTTGGGGCTGCAATGAGGAGCGGCCTCCAACAGGAGAAGACCGGGGACTCTGGTGCCGACTCACCTCACCGTCGCGGAGCTGGCCGAGTCCAGAGCGGGTGGAGCGGTGGTGGAGCGCTGCTGCTGCTGCTGCTGCTGCTGCTGCTGCTGCTGATTCGGAGGCTGCAACTGCGGGTCTGCGGACGGCGGCACCGGGAGCCCGCGGGTCCCTGGAGGGAGACCGCTTTTCAGGGCTCCTGCAACGGCGACTTCTCCCGCCCGAGTTGCGGGGTCGAAGAGCTCCTGGAGCGGGGCCTAACATCACCGCCCCGCACGGCTTGGAATGGCCGCGGGACTCTGCGAGCGCACGCCGGGGGCTCTAACACCAAGACCCGGTGTGCGACCTCGCACCACCCGGCGTGGCTTTAATGGCCGAGGGACAATCGCCATCGCCAGCCGGGGGCTTTGACTTTGACTCTGACATCGGGGGGGGAGAGTGCAGTGGAGAGATAAGTTTTTTTTGGCCTTCCAACACAGCAATGTGATGGATGTTTATGTAAAATGTAAGTTATGTTTGTGTCTGGGATCTATTTGTTTTGTAATGTATGGCTGCAGAAACGGCATATTTCGTTTGGGACCTCAAGGGGTCCAAATGACAATTAAATTGACTCTTGACTCTTGACTTGAAATAGCTCCCAAAAAACCCAGTGAGGACATTGGCTTTTTAAAATTAATTTTTGTCTCCCTCTCTCTTACATTTTGTTATAGAAAAACATAGAAACATAGAAATTAGGTGCAGGAGTAGGCCATTTCGGCCCTTCGAGCCTGCACCACCATTCAATATGATCATGGCTGATCATCCAACTCAGTATCCCGTACCTGCCTTCTCTCCATACCCCCTGATCCCCTTAGCCACAAGGGCCACATCTAACTCCCTCGTAAATATAGCCAATGAACTGGCCTCGACTACCCTCTGTGGCAGAGAGTTCCAGAGATTCACCACTCTCTGTGTGAAAAAAGTTCTTCTCATCTCAGTTTTAAAGGATTTCCCCCTTATCCTTAAGCTGTGACCCCTTGTCCTGGACTTCCCCAACATCGGGGGAGCAATCTTCCTGCATCTAGCCTGTCCAACCCCTTAAGAATTTTGTAAGTTTCTATAAGATCCCCTCTCAGTCTCCTAAATTCTAGAGAGTATAAACCAAGTCTATCCAGTCTTTCTTCATAAGACAGTCCTGACATCCCCAGGATGTCCTGACATCCCAGGATATTTTCAAATTTTCAATGAGATTATGGAACAAAAATGAGTCCATCACATTTTTAGTATGGAGCATAGTAGCTCTGTTTCACTGCTCTGGGTGACACACAATGCTTCCTGTCATTGTGACTAATCTTTACCTACTTAATGGGTGGTTCAAACGCCAATTAGAAGTATTTAGTTACAGTGTCTATAATTACCAGCACTTTACTTACACATGATTTGGTTGGTTAGAGATCAGGAGTAAGTCAGAAGGGATAATATTTCCAGCAAATTCTATTTGATAGATTTTTGATTCTGACAGCAGTTTTGTCAACCTGGAAACATTAACTGTTCAAGAAGGAACTGCAGATGTGGAAAATCGAAGGTGCACAAAATTGCTGGAAAAACTCAGCGGGTGCAGCAGCATCTATGGAGTGAAGGAAATCGGCGACGTTTCAGGCCGAAACCCTTCTTCAGACTGATGGGGGGTGGGGGGGGAGAAGGAAGGAAAAGGGGAGGAGGAGGAGCCCGAGGGCGGGCGGTTAGGAGGGTGGGAGATAGACAGCTCAAGGGTTCAGATTCAGATTCAGATTCAGATTCAGATTCAATTTTAATTGTCATTGTCAGTGTACAGTACAGAGACAACGAAATGCATTTAGCATCTCCCTTGAAGAGCAACATAGCAAACGATTTTGAATAAAAAATAAATATATAAGTGTCCAGGGGGGGGGGGGGAGGGTGATTGGCAGTCACCGAGGTACGTTGTTTAGTAGAGTGACAGCCGCCGGAAAGAAGCTGGTTCCTCGACCTGCTGGTTCGGCAACGGAGAGACCTGTAGCGCCTCCCGGATGGTAGGAGGGTAAACAGTCCATGGTTGGGGTGAGAGCAGTCCTTGGCGATGCTGAGCGCCCTCCGCAGACAGCGCTTGCTTTGGACAGACTCAATGGAGGGGAGCGTGGAACCGGTGATGCTTTGGGCAATTTTCACCACCCTCTGCAGTGCCTTCCGGTCGGAGACAGAGCAATTGCCATACCATACTGTGATGGCAGTTGGTAAGGATGCTCTCGATGGTGCAGCGGTAGAAGTTCACCAGGATCTGAGGAGACAGATGGACCTTCTTCAGTCTCCTCAGGAAGAAGAGACGCTGATGAGCCTTCTTGATCAGAGTAGAGGTATTGTGGGTCCAAGAGAGGCCATCGGAGATGTTGACTCCCAGGAACCTGAAGCTAGAAACACGTTCCACCTCCGTCCGTTAATGTGGATGGGGGTGTGCGTGCCGCCTCTGGACTTCCTGAAGTTAAGGAAGGGGAGGGAGACAGCAAGGGCTAGCAAAATTTGGAGGAATTCAATGTTAATGCCATCCGGACGCAAGGTCCCCAGGCGGAATATGAGGTGCTGTTCCTCCAATTTCCGCTGTTGCTCACTGTGGCAATGGAGGAGACCCAGGACAGAGAGGTCGGATTGGGAATGGGAGGGGGAGGTGAAGTGCTGAGCCACCGGGAGTTCAGGTTGGTTATTGCGGACTGAGCGGAGGTGTTCGGCGAAACGATCGCCCAACCTACGCTTAGTCTCCCCGATGTAAATCAGCTGACACCTAGAGCAGAGGATGCAGTAGATGAGGTTGGAGGAGATGCAGGTGAACCTTTGTCGCACCTGGAACGATTGCTTGGGAGTTTTTAATTTAGTTTAGTTAGAAACATAGAAAATAGGTGCAGGGGGAGGCAATTCGGCCCTTTGAGCCTGCACCGCCATTCTATATGATCATGGCTGATCATCCAACTCAGTATCCCATCGCTGCCTTCTCTCCATACCCCCGATTCCTTTAGCCACAAGGGCCACATCTAATTCCCTCTTAAATATAGCCAATGAACTGACCTCAACTACCTTCTGTGGCAGAGAATTCCACAGATTCACCACTCTCTGTGTACAAAAAAGTTTGGTCAAGTTACATTTATTGTCACATGCACCAATTGGTACAATGAGATTGGAGTTACCACACAGCCAGATGAATAAAAAGATCAATTAAGATATAATATGTAAGCAGGCACTTTGGTCCACCGGCTCCATGCTGACCAGTGGTCACCCATACACTAGTTCTGTCTCTCTTACACACTAGAGATAATTTACAGAAGCCAATTAATCGGTGTGATCTGATCTGTGGAACTCTTTGCAACAGAAGGCTGTCAGTGAATATTTTTAAGGCAGAGATAGATAGATTCTTGATTAGTATGGCTGTCACCGGTTATAGGGAGAAAGGCATGAGAATGGAGTTAGGATCAGCCATGATTGAATGGTAGAGTAGACTTTATGGGCCAAATGGCTTAATTCTGCTCCTATCACATGATCTTATGATTAACTTACAAACCTGCACGTCTTTGGGATGTGGGAGGAAACATAGAAACATAGAAACATAGAAATTAGGTGCAGGAGTAGGCCATTCGACCCTTCGAGCCTGCACCGCCATTCAATATGATCATGGCTGATCATCCAACTCAGTATCTAGTACCTGCCTTCTCTCCATACCCTCTGATCCACTTGGCCACAAGGGCCACATTTAACTCCCTCTTAAATATAGCCAATGAACTGGCCTCAACTACCCTCTGTGGCAGAGAGTTCCAGAGATTCACCACTCTCTGTGTGAAAAAAGGTTCTTCTCCTCTCGGTTTTAAAGGATTTCCCCCTTATCCTTAAGCTGTGACCCCTTGTCCTGGACTTCCCCAACATCGGGAACAATCTTCCTGCATCTAGCCTGTCCAACCCCTTAAGAATTTTGTAAGTTTCTATAAGATCCCCACTCAATCTCCTAAATTCTAGAGTATAAACCAAGTCTATCCAGTCTTTCTTCATAAGACAGTCCTGACATCCCAGGAATCAGTCTGGTGAACCTTCTCTTGCACTCCCTCTATGGCAATAATGTCCTTTCCTCAGATCATTAACACTGTCACATGTTTCCTGTTGTGGAATATTCTTGACTGACCTCTGTGCCTCAGACATGATGTGTGCACTATCCTTGGAAATCTAAGACCACTGCACTGGTAAGATGTCATACAGCTTCAATGATCCTTTATTTAATTAGTATACATAGTCGTCTCTTATCTGAGTGCCTTTCCAAATGTTGAAATTGCCTTAAGAATATTTTTAACATTAATGGTCACCAACTGCACAACAGAGTTGTCTTTCTCCCAACTGAAACGTATTAAAAACCCAAATAGATCAGTTATGCTTCAAGAAAGACTCGACTCACTGTGTATATTAACAATTCAAGCAGACATTCTGAGAAGTTTTAATTTTGAGACTGTTATCAGGGATTTTGCATAAATGTAATGTAGAAAAATGCCTTTCAGGTCTTGAATATTGGAACTTTGATACATTTAACTTGTGAAATATTAAAATAGATGTTGTATTGCATTTTTGTAGAACTTTATGTAGCCCAAGCTTTGCTTAGTTTGTACAGTATATTGTGTTATCATATGAATAAATGTTTGTACTGCTGCAACCTGCATTGTATATCTGGTCAGCCAGGTCAACAACTAAAATGGACTGGGTCAATGTGGAAAGGAGGGGGGCACCAAGATTGGTCAGTGCTTAGGGCACCAGTGAGCCTTAATCCGCCCCTGATGATGAGTGATAATTATGAGACAGGTCACAAAACCCCATGAGTGTCAGATAAGGAGAGAAGGGGAGCTAAATCCAAAGCTAGAGGAAGGGATATGGATGGGACAGGGAGAGGTCAAAGATAAAAGATAAAAGGGAAATATGGGACATAGGGATGTGAGATTGGGCAAATGAGCAGGGTGAATATACGACCTGAAGATATAATATCAAAATTAGCCCATTGCTTTAATCATTAGCCATTAGCCCATTAGTCATTCAATCATGACTGATTTATTTTCCCCTCCCAACCCCATCCTCCTGCCTTTAGACCTTACTTTAGACTTTAGAGGTACAGCGTGGGAACAGGCCCACCGGCCCACCAAGTTCACGTCGACCAACAATCTGTCTGTCTGAAGAAGGGTCTCGACTTCAAACGCCACCTTTCTCCAGGGATGCTGCTTGACCCGTTGAGTTACTCCAGCTTTTTGTATCTATCTTCGACTTATTACCTGCCAGGCATTGCCCTGCCTCTCCCCCTTTCCAGCTTTCTTCTCCCTCCTGACAATCAGTCTGAAGAAGGGGTCTCAACCCAAAGGTAATTGGGGGGGGGAGGGTGATGGTTGGAGGGGGTGTGTACAGATAAAGGGTGGTGGGGTTAATTCATGAAATTGGAAAACTCATTGTAGCCTAAAGGTGAATCTGTGGAATTCATTGCCACAGAAGGCTGTGGGGGCCAAGTCAGTGGATATTTTTAAGGCAGAGATAGATAGATTCAAGATTCAAGATTCAAGATTCAATTTATTTGTCATTTGGACCCCTTGAGGTCCAAACGAAATGCCGTTTCTGCAGCCATACATTACAAACAAATAGACCCAAGACACAACATAATTTACATAAACATCCATCACATCGCTGTGATGGAAGACCAAAAAAACTTATCTCTCCACTGCACTCCCCCCCCCTCGATGTCAGAGTCAAAGACAAAGTCAAAGCCCCCGGCTGGTGATGGCGATTGTCCCGCGGCCATTAAAGCCACGCCGGGTGGTGCAAGGTCGCACACCGGGTTCTTGATGTTGGAGCCCCCGGCGGGCGCTCGCAGAGTCCCGCGGCCATTCCAAGCCCGTGCAGGGAGAGATTAAAAGTTACCCCCTCCCTCCCACCCCCCACACACACACACACCCCAACAAAAAAAAAATAACAAAAACTACATAAAAACATAGACAAAAAATAATTAAAAACGCAGATTTAATTGCAGCTGCAGAGGCCGCTGCTGACGAGAGTCGCGCCGCCTACACTTGATTAGTCCAGATGTCAGAGGTTATGGGGAGAAGACAGGAGATTGGGGTTAGGAGGGAGATCAGCCATGATTGAATGATGGAGTAGAGTTGATGGGTCGAATGGCCTCATTCTACTCCTATTCCTTATGAGTTATGACCTCATCCCTCCCTGGACCCAAATATGAGGAATAATATTTTCGCTTGGTTTTGCAACATTTATGGACTTACAGGAATCAAATTTTAATGTACAGAATCCAATCACCTTGTGGAATTAAGAGCAGAATTCATCAATATAAAATACAGATGTACTGGAAATGTTGCACATTTTTGCATGTCTGGAAACTATATCACAGACAAAAATGCACAGAGTACATTTAATATGTAAATAACCATTTCTGAGTCAATCTACAAAATAGAAAAAATAAACCTGCTAGCCAACATCATAGGACACTGTGAACAGATTTAGATTGTCACCTGGATTCTTCACTGCTGATAATGACCCCAAAAATGTATTTCATTCAAGTCATCAATATTTATGTTAATAATATCAATAGTGTGTTTTAATGAAAGAACAATGTAGCAATGTTGAAATAATTGGTCTGGCATCAACTCAATAAAATATAGATTGAATCCCCCTCCCCAATCTTTGCACATCCCAAATCCTGGACTACCCACTCATCACTTTAATTTCATGTTTCATGTTGGCAGACCACTTTCCTTACTGGGATAAATAAAGTTCCATTGTATCGTATCGTATAACCAACAAACATTCTACTTTTTCTTAATTTTCAGGACAAACCCATTGTTATTTTAACACTCTCTTTGCTTGTTACATCAAATCAAAATTATATAATCACAAGAGATAAGGAAACACAGTTGAGGTATCAATCTAAAACGTTGCCACCAAGCTATTCCATGTAAAACAGTGCACATTAACCAACTGTTCAAATTCCAAGAATGGTGTTCATCTTGTGTATCATTTTGAAGTTAAAATCACTGGGACATTGGTATAATCTCAAATTATAACTACACTAACTGGTGAGGGGGGACCTCATTGAAACTTACCGAATAATGCAAGGCCTGGATAGAGTGGATGTGGAGAAGATGTTTCCACCAGTGGGTGAGTCCAGAGGGCACAACCTCAGAATTAATGGACAAACCTTTAGATAGGAGAAGAGGAGATTTCCTTTAGTCAGTGAGGGATGAATCTGTGGAATTAATTGCAGCAGACGGCTGTAGAGGTCAAACTCCATGAGGTATTTCTAAAGCAGAGATTGACAGATTCTTCATTAGTGCGGGTGTCTGGGGTTATGGGGAGTAGGCAGGAGAATGGGGTTGAGAGGGAAAGCTACATCAGCCATGATTGAATTGTGGAGTAGACTCGAAGGGTCTACTGCTACTCTTATGAGTTCTGATGTTACAAACTAGACAGTTTTGACACATATTTATTTACCAAATAAAGGCTTAATTTATAATAAATAACATAGAAACATAGAAACATAGAAATTAGGTGCAGGAGTAGGCCATTCGGCCCTTCGAGCCTGCACCGCCATTCAATATGATCATGGCTGGTCATCCAACTCAGTATCCCGTACCTGCCTTCTCTCCATACCCCCTGATCCCCTTAGCCACAAGGGCCACATCTAACTCCCTCTTAAATATAGCCAATGAACTGGCCTCAACTACCCTCTGCGGCAGAGTGTTCCAGAGATTCACCACTCTCTGTGTGAAAAAAGTTCTTCTCATCTCGGTTTTAAAGGATTCCCCCTTATCCTTAAGCTGTGACCCCTTGTCCTGGACTTCCCCAACATCGGGAACAATCTTCCTGCATCTAGCCTGTCCACCCTTAAGACCCTTAAGAATTTTGTAAGTTTCTATAAGATCCCCTCTCAATCTCCTAAATTCTACAGAGTATAAACCAAGTCTATCCAGTCTTTCTTCATAAGACAGTCCTGACATCCCAGGAATCAGTCTGGTGAACCGTCTCTGCACTCCCTCTATGGCAATAATGTCCTTCCTCAGATTTGGAGACCAAAACTGTATGCAATACTCCAGGTGTGGTCTCACCAAGACCCTGTACAACTACAGTAGAACCTCCCTGCTCCTATACTCAAATCCTTTTGCAATGAAAGCTAACAATTTAATATAGTCTTGGACAACAGCTAACATTGCTGGTATCAAGTAAAATCTGAGGGCTGTTTTACACACCATCCGGTCTAGATCAGGAAGCATTGCCCCTGAATAAGGAGCACGTCATTTGGCAAAGCAATGGTAAATTTCTTCATTCAAACTTCGTGTGAATTTTGAAATTCACTACCCTACATTCTCCTAATAGTCAAAAGCTTAGATATAGAAACAAGGAACTGCAGATGATGGTTTACAAAAAATGATATGAAGTGCTGGAGTAACTCTGTGGGTCAGTGGGAACACTTCTCAGCGACCCTTTAGTTTAAAGTTTAGTTCAGAGATACAACGTGGAAACAGGCTCCTCAGCCCACCGAGTCCATGGTGACCAATGATCACCTGACCACTAGTTCTATCCTACATACGAAGGACAATTTTACAGAAACCAATTAACCTACAAATCTGCACGCCTTTGGAATGTAAAAGGAAACGCTCGCAATCATGGCTATACTTACAAACTCCATACAGAGATTACAGATAGCACCCGAGGTCAGGATTGAGTGTGAGCAGCAAATTTACCACTGTGCATTGTTGTTGAAAAATGTAAGTTGCCCTTGTAGCTTGACATGATAAATGTACAGAATCTAAGTATAAGGATTCAGAATAAGAGAGCGTCCTTTTATAAAGAAACTAGACTAAGTGGGACCCGTTGGGTCCCAGCATCACACGGGAGGGCTGGTCACCAACGCAATATTCCACCTCTCCACCTATTCCAATACTGCCCGCCAGTGTGGAGGCTGTCTGTTGCGCTAGTATGGGTGTTACGGGCCGAAGGTACTGTTTTCCAGAGGGCTAGTATAGACATTGTGGGCCGTATGGATGCTTGGGCTGGCATCCAACTGTTGCAACGATTTTAAAAGCCGAGCCAAGACAAACAATTGGGCTGCAGCCACCTGACAACCAAAAATCATTTTGTGAACACAAATTTGTTAAAAAGGCGAGGCAAACAATTGGGCTGCAGTCACCCAACAACCAAAATGCATTTTGTGAACACAAACTTTTTAAAAAGAGCTGCAGCCACTTTACAGCCTCACCAAGGGGACTCACTGTGGAGTAGACGTGCGTTCAGTGTTATTCGCAGCTCAGAGAGCCGTGACCCTCTCACTTCCTGGGACTGGCAGAGACTGAGTGAGGCATGACACTTCCGGGTTTTATAGTCCCTCCCCTTGCCGCCAGCGGGGACAGCAGAGAGAATGGGGAATTTTGTAAAAACTGTAATATCTCTCCCATTTTTCATTGATGGGAAAAATCCTCTGGTCCCGGAATGCGGGAGGGGGGGGGGGGGGGGGGGGGGGGGGGGGGGGGGGGGGGGGGGGGGGGGGGGGGGGGGGGGGGGGGCTCTGAGGTAGTTGGACAAAAAATGACGGCAGTAGGTGGCGCCATTCTCTCAGAAATCGCGCCACAGTGGGCCAAAAGCGGTCAAGATCAGACTTTTGGTAATATAAGATAGATAGATAGACTAGACCAAATGAGATGGGGGGGAGGGGGGGAGAGGAGGGGGGAGAGGAGTGGGGAGAGGAGTGGGGGAAAGGACATAATCATGCGTAACCACGGGCTACACGTACGAGGTCAAGACACCTGTGTGCGACTGCAATATGCCCTCGTACGTACACTATACGTCACGCCGGGGGCGTGCAAAGATTTTGTGCCCTACAAAATCCTGGAGCATTGTGGGATACCGCTCGCAACTCCATACCCCTCCATGCGACCGTTCCGCATGGCCCACATGCTACCCGTATGTCTCAACGCGGCAATGAGGTCGAGTAAATGGCACGCAAATGACAGCCAAGTGGGACAGGCCCTTAACTACGTGCCTATCTATAAGCCTTTTAAATGCCACTATTGTACATGTGCCTGCACCAACACCCCTGGCAGCATGTTTACTGTATCCGCTGTCCAGGTGTGGACTCATATACAGTATATAGACCAAGCACAAGCTTGACAATCATTTCGCTGAACACCTCAGCTCAGTTCATCTTAACCTACCTGATCTCCCGGTTGTTAAAGCCTTTAACTCCCCATCCAATTCCCACACTGACCTTTTCTGTCCTGAGCCTCCTCCATTGTTAGAGTGAGGCCCAGAGCAAATTGGAGGAACAGCACCTCATATTTCACTTGGGTAGCTTACACCCCAGCGGTATGAACATTGTACTTCCGGTGGCGCTGGTGCCAGCAGCCTCCACCTTCAGCTGGGTATCTTTTTGTTTTTTTGTTTATTTAGTTATGTTGATGTGTGTTTTTTTGTGTTTTTTGGTGTTTTTATGTGGGGGAAGAGGGCACGGTGCGGGGAAACCGTCCTTCAGCCGCTTCCTGGTGAGGACGCGACTATTATTCGAGTTGCGTCCTCGCCCCCCCCCCTCCCCCCACAGCGGCCTACCTACCTGGATTGGCGCGTCCCTTCCTGCCGGGATCGACCGGAGCTCCAGCAGCGGCGGGACAGCGCTGGAACATCGCGGGGCTGGCGATGCCTAACCGGGGGTCGCCGTCTGGAGCCCGGAGTGCTGGACCTGCTGCACCGACATCCTGGAGCTGCGGTTTGCGGAACTCCCAACGCGGGCGGCGCTGATCAACAACGCGGGGTCCTGCGACTCTGCCCAGCTCGACCTGCGGACTCGGGAGCTGCGGACTCCGGCTGCGGGAGGCGGCTGATCAGGACGTCCAGGCCGCTGAGGAGGAGGATGTTCACCGTCGGGGATCGGCGTCGCCGTTCCACTAGCCCGGCGTGAGGGCCTGAACATCGGGCCACCCGGGGCGGCAACTGCGGGTGCTCGGAAGGCCCCGACCACGGATGAACATCTGGGAAGATCGAAGGGGAGGCTGGCTGGACAATGGTGCCTTCCTCACCTTGGTGCCACTGTGTTGTGTTGTGTCGTGGACTTTCTGTGTTTGTGCTTTTTTTAAAATTCTATTTTATTTTTTTAATATGTTTTAATATTTATTATTTATTTATTTTTATGATACTGACTGTAAAGGGAAATTGATTTTGTTGTCTTTAATTGAGACAATGACAATAAATTTGAATACAATACAATACAATACAATACTTCTCTAACTTCAAGTACTGTAACATTTGCTTTGCCTCCCCCTTCCCAGTAAACAGTCTGACTGTCCCCAATTACATTTTTTCACTGTTTGCTTTGTTGAGACCTTCTCCTAGCTAACAATCATCTTTTCTACATTTTCCTTGATCTACATCTCTTTTGGTGTCTTGTTTTCACACCTTATCCTTCCTTATCTCTGTATCGCCATCTCCCTTGACTCTCAATCTGAAGATGGGTCTCGACCTGAAACATCTATTTAGAGATGCTGCCTGTCCCGCTGAGTTACTCCAGCATTTTGTGTCTACCTTACTTTAAACTTTGCTCTCACCCTTTGAATTTTAGTTTAGTTTAATTTATTTTCATATGTACCGAGGTACATGAAATCTATTTGGTTGAGTGCTATCCAGTCAGCGGAAAGATTACTAGATTACTAGAGCCAGGATGTTTAGGCATTAAAAAACTCTGAAATAGGCATGGAAAAAGGCATAATAAAATTATGAAAAAGGCTTTTAGTGACAAAAAAGGGCATAAATAGGCATATCTGGTGTGTCTGTCAGACAGAATATGCTTCAGTTGTGAAAAACTTATTTCTACCTCAGCTGAGGTCGCTGGTGCATACACGAAACAAGCTACAGACTCTGTATTCATGTTGATATTGTGTGCATTACACCCTTGAGAACTTTAGCTATGTTTTCTATTTCTTCAAGATCTTTGTTAGCTACAATCACTCTCTCATATTATCCTTGTATATCTTTACCTACATCGCCAGGAACTTTACGAATATCGTCAGTTACTTTGTTGAAAACCTGTAATTTATTGACTAATGTTTTTCCACGTTTCTCAAGGGAAGTGATAGCTTGTAGGAAGTTTGCAAAATTGGAAGCAATAAACACAAGATCGCGGTGAAGGGACTTTTTCACTGACGCTCCTGACTGCAGCAGATTCTTCTTCTTCAAAACAGTTGACGATTTACTTTATCTTTGAAAAATTTGCAGCTTAGCAGAGTACAGCAGAGAGCCTTGTACCCCACCTAGTCAAAACGGGCTGAGGAGGTAGTGGAAGCTCGGGTGCCATTTCCTTGAACAACTGCACACGTGAGAGTGCTTTGAGGAAGATTTACTTGACATTGTAAACTAGGCGATCAACATTTGGAAACAAGCTATGTATGTGCTTGGCAATTCTATGAGGTCCTTGAGCTAAGCATGTCAAATGCAACATTTTGGGGAATAAAATTGTCACAAACAGAAGAACATTCTCGTGTTGAGGTGAGGAGACAAGCTTGGGTATTTTGCTTGCGTAGTCTACATCCCAGTGGTATCAATATTGACTTCTCTAAATTTAGATAGCCCTTGTCTTCTCCCTCCTTCCCCTCCCCTTCCCAGCTCTCCTTCTAGTCCCTACTGTCTCCACCTCTTCCTTTGTTCCCACATCAGTCTGAAAAAGGGTCTTGGCCCGAAACATCGCCTATTCCTTCTCTCCATAGATGCTGCCTCACCCGCTGATCCAGCCTCATCCAGCATTTTTTGTCTATCTTTGATTTTTCCAGCATCTGCAGTTCTTTCTTAAATAGATCTTGGAGAAGACTGACCAGCGGGCAGCGGCACGAACAAATGAATGGCCCCGGGTTTCACTCCGGTGGTGGAAGTTTTCTTGTAAGTTATACTATGTTAACACGTTAATAATAACATTAATATTAATGTGTTAACATAGAAAACGGCATTGTAATCACGGTACAACTAGAGAAAATAGCACGACCTTTTAGCAAAACGGCAAAAAAAGGCTGATTTAGGCACTCGATCGCAAACAAGGCATTATCCTGGTGAAATCAACAAAATAAGCATGAAAAGGCACATGGCATTTATTGCAAAATCCTGGCTCTAATAATTACAATCAAGGGAATAGTAAGAAATGCTGCTGTTGGAGTATGAGGTTTAGAAGAGTGGAGCGGTTTTAATGAATGATTACTGATCAATTTCTGGGTCCAGCAAGCAGAGAGTCACTTGGCTTGGGTGCCATTATTGTCTATAATAATAATAATAATACATTTTATTTATGGGCGCCTTTCAAGGGTCTCAAGGACACCTGTCTACCCTATTTTTGCTTCTCATTACTTTATAGACTTCTATCAGGTCTCCGGCATTCTAAAGAATGAAATGCAGGGTGGGCCATTCAACAACTCATGGAGAGGCAGAAGCGAATGTTGGTAGTAAATACAATCCCAAAATGTGATTAACATTGAAAACTCGTGACTCCAGTAGCATAGCAAACAGTGGCAATGCAGATGGAACTGGAAGTTATTATTTTGTATCAATTAATTAAAAAGCTCAATATTATCTCTATGAAAGATAAAATACTGGCAGCAAACAACACCAATGCTGTCAGGCCACAGTGCAGAAGGAGAAAATAACATCATAAAGTCCACAGATAAAGCTGAGATGTCAAATTATGTATTTGAAATGATCTCCATTGGATTAGGAAATAGTTCAGCTCATATCTCCGGTTGAAGATTTGTGCAGAATCAGGCAGTTTATTTTGTAAAAAGTAAAACACATCTCGATTCATTGTAATGAAGGAAAGCAGATCTTTTGAACAAATGATTCCAGTCTCTTTTATGCGAAGCGGCAGGTGGCACAGTGGCGCAGCGGTAGAGTTGCTGCCTTACAGCGCCGGGGATCTGGGTTCAGTCTTGATTACGGGTGCTGTCTGTACGGAGTTTGTAAGTTCTCCCTGGACTGCTAGAGTTTTCTCTGGGTGCTTCAATTTCCTCCCACACTGCAAAGACGTGCAGGCTTGTAGGTTAATTGGCTTCTGTAAATTTCCCCCAGTGTGTAGAATAGAACTAGGGTATGGGTGATAGATGGTCGGCACAGGCGCAGTGGGCCGAACGGCCTGTTTCCAGGTTGTATCTTCAAACTTCATCCTGAACCCCTTGTCTCCATTCATGCTCCATGGGTGCACCTGGTGGAGCTGATCCACATATCCCACCCACGACACCCCCGACACTCTCGCAAATCTGCTTCAAAAATCACAACACAAGGTCGATTTCTATCGGGAAATGTGCTCCAGACACATTCAAAGCACAAACACAAAGGTACATGAACATTAAAAATGTAGATGAACATAAAAAAAATGACACAAGTGACTAGGATGAATCCTTGCACATGACCACTTGTCAGCAAAGTGGTGCAGTTGATAAACCTGCTGCCTTACAGCGCCAGAGACATGAGTTCAATCCTGACCTTGGATGATGGCTGTGTGAAGTTTGCACATTTTGCCCCAATGATTGCCCCATGAGTTTCCTCCAGGTGCATTCCAAACATATGCAGGTTCGCAGGTTAATTGACCTAAGACTTGGACAAAAGACTTGCCCTTAACTTGTCAGGAATGGATAGGAAAGTGGGATATTATAGAACTAATGCGAATGAGTGATCAATGGTCGGAGTGGACTCGGTGGGCCAAAGGACCTGTTTCCATGCTGTATCCCAAAACCTATTACTATACAGTTAGTAACCATAGACATTGGTTCAATGGTTGGGTATTAATGGTGGAGTAGCAAGATGGATTCAACAGTGGCTGAATGGGAGATGCCAGAGAGTAATGGTGGATGGTTGTTTGTCAGGTTGGAGGCCAGTGACAAGTGGGGTGCCACAGGGATCTGTGTTGGGTCCACTGTTGTTTGTCATGTACATCAATGATCTGGATGATGGTGTGGTAAATTGGATTAGTAAGTATGCAGATGATACTAAGATAGGTGGGGTTGCGGGTAATGAAGTAGAGTTTCAAAGTCTACAGAGAGATTTATGTCAGTTGGAAGAGTGGGCTGAAAGATGGCAGATGGAGTTTAATGCTGATAAGTGTGAGATGCTACATCTTGGCAGGACAAATCAAAATAGGACGTACATGGTAAATGGTAGGGAATTGAAGAATGTAGGTGAACAGAGGGACCTGGGAATAACTGTGCACAGTTCCCTGAAAGTGGAATCTCATGTAGATAGGGTGGTAAAGAAAGCTTTTGGTGTGCTGGCCTTTATAAATCAGAGCATTGAGTATAGAAGTTGGGATGTAATGTTAAAATTGTACAAGGCATTGGTGAGGCCAATTCTGGAGTATGGTGTACAATTTTGGTCGCCTAATTATAGGAAGGATGTCAACAAAATAGAGAGAGTACAGAGGAGATTTACTAGAATGTTGCCTGGGTTTCAGCAACTAAGTTACAGAGATAGGTTGAATAAGTTAGGTCTTTATTCTTTGGAGCGCAGAAGGTTAAGGGGGGACTTGATAGAGGTTTTTTAAATGATGAGAGGGATAGACAGAGTTGACGTGGAAAAGCTTTTCCCACTGAGAGTAGGGAAGATTCAAACAAGGGGACATGACTTGAGAATTAAGGGACTGAAGTTTAGGGGTAACATGAGGGGGAATTTCTTTACTCAGAGAGTGGTGGCTGTGTGGAATGAGCTTCCAGTGAAGGTGGTGGAGGCAGGTTCGTTTTTATCATTTAAAAATAAATTGGATAGTTATATGGACGGGAAAGGGAATGGAAGTTTATGGTCTGAGCGCAGGTGTATGGGACTAGGGGAGAATATGTGTTCGGCACGGACTAGAAGGGCCGAGATGGCCTGTTTCTGTGCTGTAATTGTTATATGGTTATATGGTTATTGAGCAGCTATCTCAAACAAACGACTTGAAAAACCAGCTTTTATAAAAAGGCAAACTATGTGCCAAGCCTATTTATGTAAGTAGTACAACTGGATCATTAATGCAGAAAGCATGACATACAGACATTACTGACGAACCATGCAGCTGAAATGGGATTATGTAAACACAGCTGAAATTTGAAATATTCATCAAAAAATTGCCAACATGTTTCCTACTTGGATCAAAATTACATTTGGACACAAATCATACCACCTGCAATTACAAGCCGATTAAAATCATTTTGATCCTTTTTTTCGGAAATGATCTATGCTGTACAGCAAAGAGGTAATTGCCGGCTAAAATCAAATCATTCTTCAAATGACAGCCAGAAAATCACGGCTTTCAAGTTTAACGGAAATAAATGCCGTTAATTTTCTATGGATATGAAACTTGTTCATTATGGCAAACTCGCACTAAAGTCAATGTGTTATCTGCATTGAAACAGCCTGAAGAATCCAGACCCGAAACGCCACCCATTCTTTCTCTCCAGAGATGCTGCCTGACCCATTGATTTACTCAGTACTTTGCGTCTATCTTTGGTATAAACCAGCAAATGCAGTTCTGTTTCTACGTAATGCTTGTCCTTGGTGATTTCAGGTTACCCTTGAGATTCCTGATCATCTCTCCACCAATGTCTGTCACTCATTCATCCACAGCCTGCAGCAAAACTTTATGAAAGATAGACATAGACCAGTACAGCACAGAAAAAGGACCTTTGGCCCATAGTGCTTTTGCTGAACATGATACCAAGATAAACTAATCTCATCTGCCTGCACGTGATCCCTATCCCTCCATCCCTGCATATCCATGTGCCGATCCAAAAGCTTCTTAAACACCACTATCATATCTACCTGGACTTTCTCACCGCCAGGCCCCAGGTAGTCAAGATGGGAGGGAATACATCGAAGTCCCTCACCCTGAGCACAGGATCGCCCCAGGGTTGTGTCCTCAGCCCCCTATTGTACTCCCTGTACACACATGACTGTGTGGCTAGGTTCAGCTCCAACTCAATAATTAAGTTTGCTGATGACACTGTGGTGGTGGGCCTGATCTCAGACAACGACAAGAAGGCCTACCGGGAGGAGGTGGCTGATCTAGCACTCTGGTGCCAGGATAACAGCCTCCTCTTGAACATCAAGAGTCAGGCAGTTTATTTTGTAAAAAGTAAAACACATCTCGATTCATTGTAATGAAGGAAAGCAGATCTTTTGAACAAATGATTCCAGTCTCTTTTATGCGAAGTGGCGGGTGGCACAGTGGCGCAGCGGTAGAGTTGCTGCCTTACAGCGCCAGGGATCTGGGTTCGATCTTGATTACGGGTGCTGTCTGTACGGAGTTTGTAAGTTCTCCCTGGACTGCTAGAGTTTTCTCTGGGTGCTTCAGCTTCCTCCCACACTGCAAAGACGTGCAGGCTTGTAGGTTAATTGGCTTCTGTAAATTGCCCACAGTGTGTAGAATACAACTAGGGTATGGGTGATAGATGGTCGGCACAGGCGCAGTGGGCCGAACGGCCTGTTTCCAGGTTGTATCTTCAAACTTCATCCTGAAACCCTTGTCTCCATTCATGCTCCATGGGTGCACCTGGTGGAGCTGATCCACATATCCCACCCACGACACCCCCGACACTCTCGCAAATCTGCTTCAAAAATCACAACGCAAGGTCGATTTCTATCGGGAAATGTGTTCCAGACACATTCAAAGCACAAACACAAAGGTACATGAACATTAAAAATGGAGATGAACATAAAAAAAATGACACAAGTGACTGGGATGAATCCTTGCACATGACCACTTGTCAGCAAAGTGGTGCAGTTGATAAACCTGCTGCCTTACAGCGCCAGAGACACGAGTTCAATCCTGACCTTGGATGATGGCTGTGTGAAGTTTGCACATTTTGCCCCAATGATTGCCCCATGAGTTTCCTCCAGGTGCATTCCAAACATATGCAGGTTCGCAGGTTAATTGACCTATGTAAACAAAAGACTTGCCCTTAATTTGTCGGGAATGGATAGGAAAGTGGGATATTATAGAACTAATGCGAATGAGTGATCAATGGTCGGAGTGGACTCGGTGGGCCAAAGGACCTGTTTCCATGCTGTATCCCAAAACCTAACTACTATACTGAGTTGGTAAGCGGCCTTTCCTGCCGGGGACCGGGAACCGGACCAGGGTTGCTACAGCGGCGGCACAGCGCTGGAGTCACCGCGGAGCGGGCGATGCCTACCTGGGTCGCCGTTGGAGCTCCGGAGCAATGGGCCGCTGATCCAACATCGTGGAGCTCTGGTGCGGAGAGCTTCCAACGCGGGCGGCGCTGAACGGCATCGTGGAGTCCTGGGGCGCCTTGTAGAGGGTCACCAGCAGCAGTCTCTACCTGGCGCGGCCTGCGGACTTTGGGAGCTGCCGACTCCGGTAGGAGGGGGCCGACTCTGTGTCCACGCCGCTGAGGACGTCCCGCAGCCCCGACGTCGGACTTACAACACCCCGGCGTGCGGTCCTGAACATCGGGCCGCCCGTAGCGGCAACTGCGGAGGGCTTGGGGAGGCCCTGACCACGGGGAATAGTGGAGGAAGAGACTGACTTTGGTGCTTTCCCACACAGTGGGGAACTTTGATTCTGCTGTGTGGGGATGTTTTATTTCAAACCCTATAGTGTGTTGTGTCATCAGGCACACGTGACAATTAAATCTATCTTGTATCTTGTATCTTGGTAACCATAGACATTGAGCAGCTATCTCAAACAAACAACTTGAAAAACCAGCTTTTATAAAAAGGCAAACTATATGCCAAGCCTATTTATGTAAGTAGTACAACTGGATCATTAATGCAGAAAGCGTGACATACAGACATTACTAACAAACCATGCAGCAGAAATGGGATTATGTAAACACAGCTGAAATTTGAAATATTCATCAAAAAATTGCCAACATGTTTCATACTTGGATCAAAATTACACTTGGACACAAATCGTACCACCTGCAATTACAAGCCGAATAAAATCATTTTGATCCGCTTTGATTTGATCCTTTTTTTCGGAAATGATCTATGCTGTACAGCAAAAAGGTAATAGCCGGCAAAAATCAAATAATTC
Source organism: Leucoraja erinaceus (assembly GCF_028641065.1). Classification (NCBI taxonomy): domain Eukaryota; kingdom Metazoa; phylum Chordata; class Chondrichthyes; order Rajiformes; family Rajidae; genus Leucoraja; species Leucoraja erinaceus. The sequence continues at coordinate 11,856 of NW_026576150.1, read as the reverse complement.
CTCAAATGACAGCCTGAAAATCCCGGCTTTCAAGTTTAACGGAAATAAATGCCGTTCATTTTCTATGGATATGAAACTTGTTCATTATGGCAAACTCGCACTAAAGTCAATGTGTTATCTGCATTGAAACTGCCTGACGAATTTCCATTGATTATCAGTATCCATCTGTCAACTACCTATCAAACCCACACACAGGAATCAGCCAGGGGGAAAGCTGAGACCCAGCTCATTACTAAATAAAAGACAAACACAAAAGGCTGGTGTAACTCAGCAGGTCAGGCAACATCCCTGGAGAAAATGGATAGATGATGTTTTGGGTCAAATCAAGTCAAGAGTGTTTTATTGCTATTTGTCCCAAATAGAACAATGAAATTCTTACTTGCAGCGGCACAACAGAATATGTAAATATAGTACACTGTAAACAATATAATAAATGGAAAACCATTCAGTATACATACATATATATATATATATACTAGACCAAGTGCAGACCCGTTGGGTCTGACCCGTTGGGTCTGCTCCCCCAATGGTGTGATCCCCCAATATTCCACCATGCACCCGTCTCCTCCAATGGAACTGAAGCCGTTCTCAAAAGTATGATTCCAGCACTGCCCTGCCTCCCTCAGCAGTGGATTAAAATAAAATCCAATGGCACCTCCCCTGCCAGCTGCAGCAGTGAAAAGTTCAGAGTGTTCCTGTCTTGCAACTTTGTTTCGAAGCGTGTTGGAAGCTGACATGTAAATGGAGAAGCCAGTTTATTTTTGAAATACTTGGGGATGGGATGGGGGGGGGGGGGAGAAGGATTTGATTAAAAACGTGTACTTCAACACGACAAAATGTAATGAGGAGCAGATACTTAGAGAGAAAAGCGAAATCTCTACCGAAATGGAAAAGATCTCGGAGATTGAGCGTCTGGATTGGGCGTGGCAATGAATTAAAGGAAGAAATGCAGCCGGCAGCCGTACATGCAAATGGCTCCATTCCGATTGGACATCTGCGAGCATCGGCCATTCCGATTGGACATCTGCGAGTATCGGGCACGAATCAAAAGGCAGAAAGGGATCCGGACGGCAGCTGGACGGATAGCCCCAGAGTTTTATAGATATATATAAGATAGATAGATAGATAGATAGATAGATAGATAGATAGATGATAGATAGATAGATAGATAGATAGATAGATAGATAGATAGATAGATAGATAGATAGATAGATAGATAGATAGATAGATAGATAGATAGATAGATAGATAGATAGATAGATAGATAGATAGATAGATATCACACACACACACACACATACAAAGATACATATAAAACAAACAAACAATTAAAGTACAAAAAGACAAAACCAATGTCTTGTATGTAGTTCAGAACTTGTTTGGAAGTTGTCGAGTTTAATAGCCTGATGGCTCTGGGGAAGAAGTTGGTCCTGAACTTGGACGCTACAGTTTTCAGGCCCCTATTTCTTTTTCCCAATGGCAGGAGTGAAATGAATGCGTGGCCACAGTGGTGTCTGATGATGCTGTAAATCCCATTATGTAAATCCCAGTGTTCCCCACTTTTTGCAATCATCTTTGCTCCTGGCTGAATAGGTCTTGTTTCCATCTTTGGTATAACCAGCGTCTGAGGTTCTTTTTTATCATATTTAATTTCTAAATAATATTTACATGTGATTTAATTTTTGAAGTTACAGCTTCAGGAAGGTTGTGAAAATATAACGAGATATCACATCACACCCAGCACATCTGGGGAGTTTGTGGGGAAGATTGTTTTCACCACAGTACATAACCTTGAGTGAAGTATCAGTCCTTACAATGTCTAAATCAAACACTTATTATTGACTTTGCTGGATTTAGCCTGAACGTCATTGCTGGAAACATAGAAACATAGAAACATAGAAATTAGGTGCAGGAGTAGGCCATTCGGCCCTTCGAGCCTGCACTGCCATTCAATATGATCATGGCTGATCATCCAACTCAGTATCCCGTACCTGCCTTCTTTCCATACCCTCTGATCCCCTTAGCCACAAGGGCCACATTTAACTCCCTCTTAAATATAGCCAATGAACTGGCCTCGCCCACCCTCTGCGGCAGAGAGTTCCAGAGATTCACCACTCTGTGAAAAAAGAGATTCTAAGATCCTAAATTCTAGAGAGTATAAACCAAGTCTATCCAGTCTTTCGTCATAAGACAGTCCTGACATCAAAGGAATCAGTCTGGTGAACCTTCTCTGCACTCCCTCTATGGCAATAATGTCCTTCCTCAGATTTGGAGACCAAAATTGTACGCAATACTCCAGGTGTGGTCTCACCAAGACCCTGTACAACTGCAGTAGAACCTCCCTGCTCCTATACTCAAATCATTTTGCTATGAAAGCTAACATACCATTCGCTTTCTTCACTGCCTTGACATTGACTTATGAAGTTCATATACGCAGGTAGGTTCTGCCCTTGTCCACCGCTTATATCTAGCTGCCCAGAATACCATTATGAATATGACTCACAATGGAACAGTGACGCAGCAGTTAGTTCTGCTGCCTTGCAGCTCCAAATGCCTAGGTTTAATCTGAACTGCAGATCCTGCAAGTTCTTTCTGTGACCTTGTGGATTTCCTCGACATAACTCTTGCTGTTCTCCTACTGCCACATGATGGGAGGTTAATTAATCATTGGCAATTATTTCTAATGCAGGTAAATGTAAAAACAAAATCAAAGGGGCAAATGAGAGAGAATCAGTGTGGATGGAAAGCGAGACGGGGTGGGTGATGTAACGGTTAAACAAACAATGTCAACTAAAATGGAGTTGTCAGCTAAATTAGACACAAGATTTAATATGAATCCGAGGGGTAACTTTTTCGCACTAAGGGTGGTGGGTGTATGCAACGAGCTGCCAGAGGAGGTAGATAGACAGGTACTATTGCAACGTTTAAGAAAGATTTAGACAGGTACATGGTTTAGAGGAGTATGGACCAAACACAGGCAGGTTGTGCTAGTGTAAATGGAACATGTTGGCCAGTGGGGGCAAGTTGGGCTGAAGGGCCTATTTCTATGCTGGAAGACTGTATGACTATCAGTAAGCTGTATAATATATCAAAACACAGTGTTGGAGGAACTCAATGGCTCAGGCTGATTCCTGGGATGTCAGGACTTTCATATGAAGATAGACTCGGTTTGTACTCGCTACTTACAAAATTCTTAAGGGGTTGGACAGGCTAGATGCAGGAAGATTGTTCCCAATGTTGGGGAAGTCCAGAACAAGGGGTCACAGTTTAAGGATAAGGGGGAAATCTTTTAGGACCGAGATGAGAAAAACATTTTTCACACATAGAGTGGTGAATCTCTGGAATTCTCTGCCACAGAGGGTAGTTGAGGCCAGTTCATTGACTATATTTAAGAGGGAGTTAGATATGGCCCTTGTGGCTAAAGGGATCAGAGCACATGGAGAGAAGGCAGGTACAGGATACTGAGTTGGATGATCAGCCATGATCATATTGAATGGCGGTGCAGGCTCGAAGAGCCGAATGGCCTACTCCTGCACCTATTTTCTATGTTTCTATGTTTCTATGTCACAGCTGCCACTGCCAGACATAAAAACAGCTTTTTTTCCACAAGCAGTAGCTCTACTCAACAGCCAAAACTCTGTTGCCTCCTTTAGCTGTAGTATTTTATTTCATTATTCACATGTTTAAATTATAATGTTTTATTTTTGATTTTCTACTGTATATCGTGTTGTGACTTGCGAGCAAAGCACCAAGGCAAATTCCTTCTACTTATGCATACTTGGCTAATAAAATGTATTCAATTCAATTATTAAACAATCATTATGTTATTCCTTATGTAAAAGTTGAAATAGATTCTGAAGCAGTTATACACTGATTGCTGCACAACTGGAGCTCATGTGGGTAGATGACTCATTGTAAGTCTCAGTGTGAACACAGAATAATCTTCAATATAACCATATAACAATTACAGCACGGAAACAGGCCATCTCGACCCTTCTAGTCAGTGCCGAACACGTATTCTCCCCTAGTCCCATATACCTGCGCTCAGACCATAACCCTCCATTCCCTTCCCATCCATATAACTATCCAATTTATTTTTAAATGATAAAAACGAACCTGCCTCCACCACCTTCACTGGAAGCTCATTCCACACCGCCACCACTCTCTTGAGTAAAGAAGTTCCCCCTCATGTTACCCCTAAACTTCAGTCCCTTAATTCTCAAGTCATGTCCCCTTGTTTGAATCTTCCCTACTCTCAGTGGGAAAAGCTTTTCCACGTCAACTCTGTCTACCATGTCGGGGCGGCCCAGCCCGAGGCTGAAGCCGGCACAGTACTCACGTGAGGGTGGCTGGGACTGTGTTCTGGCGGCGGTGGCCTGAGTCCGGGGTTCGGCCGCGGGCCAGCAGCTGCTTCTGCAGGACTGGTGGGCGGCAGCTTCAACCACCCCGGGCCGTGGTGTTTGAGCCGCGGGACTGTTCTTAACATCGCCCGGGGGGGGGGTATCGCCCCAGCGCAGAGGGAGAAGAGGAGGGAAGAGACTGCAGACCTAAGACTTTTTCCTCCATCACAGTGAGGAGATGCTGGGTGGACTCACTGTGGTGGATGTTAATATGTGTTTATTGTTGTTTTATTGTATGGTATTATATGTATGACTGCTGCAATTTCGTTCAGACTTTGGTCTGAATGACAATAAAAGGCTATCTATCTATCTATCTATCTATCTATCTATCTATCTATCTATCTATCTATCTATCTATCTATCTATCTATCTATCTATCTATCTATCTATCTATCTATCTATCTATCTATCTATCTATCTATCCCTCTCATCATTTTAAAATACTCTATCAAGTCCCCCCTTAACCTTCTGCGCTCCAAAGAATAAAGCCCTAACTTGTTCAAACTTTCTCTGTAACTTAGTTGCTGAAACCCAGGCAACATTCTAGTAAATCTCCTCTGTACTCTCTCTATTTTGTTGACTAGAGAATGAATATGAATTGGAAAGCCAGCTTTAATTCAACCAGGATATACAAGCATAATTCTGACCATTTTAAATTGGATTCTGCCTATTCTAAGATAATATCTTAATTATATATACTTTAGACTTTTGAGAGACAGCACAAAAACAGGCCCTTCGGCCCACCGAGTCTACGTCGAACAGCGATCACCCCATACACTAGCACTATCCTACACACTAGGTCCAGTCTACAATTATTTTTTTTTAACCAAACGAATTTAAACTACAAACTTGAATGTCTTTGGAGTGTGGGCGGAAACTGGAACACCTGGAGAAAATCCACGTGATCGCAGGGAGAAGACGCTAACTCAGTGCAGAGAAGGTTCACCAGACTGATTCCTGGGATGTCAGGACTGTCTTATGAAGAAAGACTGGATAGACTTGGTTTATACTCTCTAGAATTTAAGAGATTGAGAGGGGATCTTATAGAAACTTACAAAATTCTTAAGGGGTTGGACAGGCTAGATGCAGGAAGATTGCTCCCGATGTTGGGGGAAGTCCAGGACAAGGGGTCACAGCTTAAGGATAAGGGGGAAATCCTTTAATACCGAGATGAGAACTTTTTTCACACAGAGAGTGGTGAATCTCTGGAACTCTCTGCCGCAGAGGGTAGTCGAGGCCAGTTCATTGGCTATATTTAAGAGGGAGTTAGATGTGGCCCTTGTGGGATCAGAGGGTATGGAGAGAAGGCAGGTACGGGATACTGAGTTGGATGATCAGCCATGATCATATTGAATGGCGGTGCAGGCTCGAATGGCCGAATGGCCTACTCCTGCAACTAATTTCTATGTTTCTATGTTTCTAACTCCATGCAGAGAGGATCAAACCCAGGTCTCTGGTGCTGTAAGGCAGCAACTCTACCGCTGTGCCACCCTGTAACCAAAATACTGTGCAGTGGGGCAACACAGATACTTCACAGTACAGACCTGGGTGCTGGGAAATAGAACCACAGAGGGTATGTCACCTTAAAAACATCCACCAAAAAAAACAGCTTGTTGACCCATGGCAACTTGATTTGGCAATACAGGGTGGCAGAGTGGATCAGCAAGTAGAGCTGCTGTCTCATGGCACCAGAACTTGACCTCCGGTATCTGTCTTTGTGGAGTTTGCCCGTTTTCCTTGTGACCACATGGATTTCATCTGGATGCTCAGATTGTCTCCCACATCTTGTAGAAGGTTACACACTGGAAATATTAAATGCTGCCAGTTGTGTTCACTCACTGGTTCAGTTTAGTACTTGGAAACTTACAGCACGGTCCACAGAATGAAGGGGTCACAGATAATAAAGCATTATATTAACTTGAAATGTTATTATATACTTTAAGCAGTGCGACTCTCGTCAGCAGCAGCCTCTGCAGCCCGTCTGCGTTTTTATTATTTTTTGTCTATGTTTTTATGTAGTTTTTGTTATTTTTTGTTGGGGTGTGTGTGTGGGGGGGGGGGAGGGAGGGGTAACTTTAAATCTCTCCCTGCACAGGAGACCCGACCTTTTCTTTGTCGGGTCTCCGTTGTCGTTGGGGCTGCAACGAGGAGCGGCCTCCAACAGGAAGACCGGGGGCTCTGGTGCCGACGACTCACCTCACCGTCGCTGAGCTGGCCGAGTCCAGAGCGGGTGGAGCGGTGGTGGAGCGCTGCTGCGGCCCGACCTCTGGAGATTCGGAGGCTGCAACTGCGGGTCTGGCGGACGGCGGCACCGGGAGGGAGACCGCTTTTCAGGGCTATTTTGTTTGTAATTGTATGGCTGGCAGAAACGGCATTTCGTTTGGACCTCAAGGGGTCCAAATGACAAATAAATTGAATTGAATTAATGGTGGAACAAAATGAGGCATTCCTTATAATTAAAACACATGGGGAAATTACTTTTTCCGGTCCTACTTGGAATAAGGCTGTGTATCGTTATTTTGGGTCGAGACCCTACTTCAGACCATATAATGTAAAGGTCTGAATAGTCTCGACCCAAATGTCACCTGTTCCTTCTCTCCAGAGATGCGGCCTGTCCCACTGAGTTGTTAGTTGAAGAACTGTTTCCAAAGATGCAAGAACTTGCAAATGCTAGAACCTTGAGCAAAACCTAAAGTATTTGTGGAGGGAATATATACATGACATTCCGAGAGGGTGATCCTTCTTCAGACTTTCCAGAAACAACTTAATAAAGATGTTAGAAGGTACACAAAATTGCTGGAGAAACTCAGCCGGTGCAGCAGCATCTATGGAGCGAAGAAAATAGGCGACGTTTCGGGCCGAAACCCTTCTTCAGACTGATGGGGGGTGGGAGGGGAGAAGAAAGGAAAAAGGGGAGGAGGAGGAGCCCGAGGGCGGGGGGATGGGAGGAGACAGTTCGAGGGTTAAGGAAGGGGAGCAGACAGCAAGGGCTAGCAAAATTGGGAGAATTCAACATTCATGCAAGCTGCCCAGGCAGAATATGAGGTACTTTATACAGATGTTTCTGCTTGTTTTGGCATGACAGCTGGCAAATATTTGTAATTTTGTGCTGGCTCTAAGGGCCAAATGGCCCAAGCCTGCACCTATTGTATATTGTAATTATAGAACATCACAGTACAGCACAGGAAGAGGCCTTTTGTATTGTGCACACCACAAAGTGATGGGGTAACTCAACGGGTCAGGCAGCATCTCTGGAGAATGTCGACTGTCTGAAATAGGGGTCCCAACCTGAAACATCACCTATTCATTAGTCTATAGAAGAGACCCAAACTGAAATGTCACCCATCATGTTCTCCAGACATGCTGCCTGATCTGCTGACACTTTGTGTGGTTTTGTTTGGAAACAAGCATCTGCAGTTCCTTGTTTCTATGTACTAAGGACACATCATTTCTCCCTCGTCTTCCCTTATTTCCATCCCTTTTTCTTCTTGCTATAGTGTATTTTTTGCAGGTGAGACTCCCTTCGTACAATTCCTAATGACTAAGATGTTCCAGCTGCACTCTCTCCACAGTGTTGGCATTGGCACAAATTAGTGTGGAATTCACTGAATAATGAGTCAAATTACTCAAGCAGTGACAGCAACTGAAATTTGAGAAGCACAGAGCTACTGGAGAATTATTGAGGGAGTGGTAGACCAAGTTCTCAAGAAATAGCAGTTCTTGAGTTAATTGGAGTGGTGAGAGAGGCTGTGGATGCCAAGTCATGAATATTTTTAAGGCATAGATAGATAGATTCTTGATTAGTACAGGTGTCAGTTATGGGGGAAAGACAGGAGTGTTTATTTGTCATTTGTACCGACATCAGAATAATGAAATTCTTACTTACAGTAGTATCACAGATCTGTACACAATACATTTTAGAATATACTAGGCTAAGTGGGACCCGTTGGGTCCTATGTTCAACACAGGAGGGCTAACCCCCCAACGCAATATTCCACCTCTCCACCAATTCTAATATTGATGGCCAGTGGGCAGGGGGGGGGGGGGGGGGGGGGGGGGGGGGGGGGGGGGGGGCTTTCTGGAGCGCTAGTATGGGTGTTGTGGGCTGAAGGGACTATATGGACATTGTAGGCTAGTTTGGACATTGTGGGCCAAATGGATTCTTGCGGTGGCAGCTCAGTCACTCAAGCCTGATGTGCTGGCAGCTCACTCACAGCTGGTGGAATGTCCTTTATAATAGGCTGGGAAATGTCCTTTATAATACTCTGGGATTTTTTGATGCAGTGGGAACTGTGTAAGTCCTCCAAGGTAAGGAGATGGAAGCCGAAATCCTCTGGGCGTTGTCAATGGCCCTCTGGAGCGCTTTCCTCTGAGCCACTGTGCAGCTGGTGTACCACACGCATACACAGTATGTTAGTATGCTCTCAATGGAGCACAGATAAAGATAGAGAATAAATGGATGAGAAAGATATGCAAAAAGCAACGAATGAGGCTGTGGGCTATGTGATGACGAGTTATACCGACAATGAAATCTCACTGAGACGGTAGTGCTTCAATACAATGAGTAGGGTGGAAGAGGGGCAGAGAGAGTGGATGCAAGGGTTACTTGGTTAGAGAAATCAATATTCATACGCTGGGATGTAATCAAAATATCAGGTGCTGTTCGGCCAATTTGCGTTCGGTCCCCTCATTCTGACAATGACTCTCACGTTTCCTTGATCATCCTTAACTTGTTGCATATCTTTCATTCATTTGTTCTCTGTCTCTCTATAATCCCCGTCTAGGTTGGTGGGATAGTTTCTGGTTGGTGTGCCCGACCACGTTTGCAGCGGCCCCTGCAGCCTGTCTGTCTTTTTGTCTAGTTGAATGTAGTTTGTTGTGTTCTTTTGATATTGTTTTTAACTGTGTGTATGTTGGGGAGCGGGATGGGCTGGGGGAAACTTTTAAATCTCTTCCCTGCACGGGAGACCCACATTTTTCCTGTCGGGTCTCCGTTGCCGTTGGGGCCTAGTACCGTGGAGCGGCCTCCAGCCGGAACGAATTGGGGGCTCCAGTCCCGGAGTCTGCAGACTTACCGTCATGTGGCTGGCCGGCCTCGGAGCGTGGGGAACGATGGTGGCGCGCTGCTGCGGCTCGACCTCCCGGAGCCCGGAAGCTCCAGCCGCAGGTCCGGTGGACTGTGATATCGGGAGCTCGCGGGTCCGGGTGGGAGAGACCGCTTTCTTTTTCGGCGCTCCCGCAATGCAACTTCTCCCGCCCGTGTCTACTACTGTCGACAGGCTAACAAACCCTCCTGTGTCAGTAGCCCTGACTGCTGCTCCACAAGGGCATGTAATGAATTTGCTTCCTTCTTCACCGACAAAATTCAGCATCAAAAAATTAGGCAAGCAGTCAGTGTCTCCACATCAGGTTCAGGACATGTGTGTGGGCCCATGTGTCCACTTATAATTAATTCAAATACCATGACACAATTTATGTGATCAACCATAAAACCTTGGAGGACATTATACAGCATTTGAAATCCTCCTCCTGCTGCCTCGATATTCTACCAACAGGCCTTTCCAAAGGTGTATCAAACTGCATGACCTCAGACCTTCTACAGATTGTAAATACGTCCCTTCTCTCAGGTGTCTTCCCACAGGCCCTGAAAACTGCTGTTATCAAGCCTCTCTTAAAAAAGAACAACTTAGACACTTCACTACTGAACAATTACAGCCCAATATCAAACCTCCCATTTCTCAGTAAAAGCTGGTTTTTAAGCAGCTGAACAATTTCATGTCAATTAAGTTTGATGTCTTCCAGTCAGGATTTTAGACCACACCACAGCACCGAGACGGCTCTTGTTTAAGGTCTTCATAGAAACATAGACATAGAAATTAGGTGCAGGAGTAGGCCATTCGGCCCTTCGAGCCTGCACCGCCATTCAATATGATCATGGCTGATCATCCAACTCAGTTATCCCGTACCTGCCTTCTCCCATACCCTCTGATCCCCTTAGCCACAAGGGCCACATCTAACTCCCTCTTAAATATAGCCAATGAACTGGCTTCAACTACCCTCTGTGGCAGAGAGTTCCAGAGATTCACCACTCTCTGTGTGAAAAAAGTTATTCTCATCTCGGTTTTAAAGGATTTCACCCCTTATCCTTAAGCTGTGACCCTTGTCCTGGACTTCCCTAACATCGGGAACAATCTTCCTGCATCTAGCCTGTCCAACCCCTTAAGAATTTTGTAAGTTTCTATAAGATCCCCTCTCAATCTCCTAAATTCTAGAGAGTATAAACCAAGTCTATCCAGTCTTTCTTCATAAGACAGTCCTGACAGCCCAGGAATTAGTCTGGTGAACCTTCTCTGCACTCCCTCTATGGCAATAATGTCCTTCCTCAGATTTGGAGACCAAAACTTGTACGCAATACTCCAGGTGTGGTCCTCACCAAGACCCTGTACAACTGCAAGGACATTCACTTAAACACAGACAATGCAAAATTTCAGTCTTAGTATTACTTGATCTCAGTGCTGCATTCGACACAGTCGATCACAACATATTACTAGACCATGGTGTCATGGTACACCAGTCATTGAAAGTAGGCATGCAGGTCAAGTCAAGTCAAGTCAAGTGAAGTTTATTCGTCCACTACACAATACGAGATGTGCAGTGAAATGAAAATTGGCAATGCTCGCGGACTTTTGTGCAAAAAGACAAAACAAACAAACAACCAAACAGACTATAAAAACAATCATAAACACACACATATTCTTTTACATATTAAATATTAGAAGGAAAAACGTTCAGTAAAGTTAGTCCCTGGTGAGATTCACAGTCCGAATGCCCTCTGGGGAAGGAAAAACTCCTTCTCAACCCTTTCCGTTCTCACCGCATGGCAAGGAGGCGTTTTGCCTTGACCGTAGAAGCTGGAACAGTCCGTGCAGGGGTGGAAGGGGTCCCCATGATTTTTATTGGCTTATGGAATTGCACCTCCTGTTGTATAGTTCCTGCAGGGGGGCGAGTGAAGTTCCCATAGTGCGTTCGGCCGAAAGCACTACTCTGCCGAGCCTTCTTGCCCTGGGCAGAGCAATTCCCAATCCAGATGGTAATGTTCCCGGACAAGATGCTTTCCACCGCCGCTGCGTAGGAGCACTGGAGGATCCTCGGAGCCACTCTGAATTTCCTCAATTGCCTGAGGTAGTAAAGGCGCTGCCTTGCCTTACTCACGAGTGCTGAGGCGGGTGATGCCCATGTCATACCCTCGGAGATGTGGACTCCCAGATATTTAAAACAGTTCACCCTATCCACAGGATCCCCATTTATCCTCAATGGCGTGTACGTCCTCGGATGATGTGCCCTCCTAAAGTCCACGATCAGCTCCTTTGGTTTTTTTGATGTTCAAGAGGAGGCTGTGATCCTGCACCAGAGTTGCTAGATCAGCCACCTCTTCCCGTAGGCCTTCTCGTCGTTG